>NW_027468564.1:48689060-48706560 GCF_046254945.1 Alosa pseudoharengus
TTTTGTATTATTGTATTATTTGTAATTTAGTTCATTCTTCTGGTTTGGTTAGATCTTTGGCATTATGCACAATAACAACTAATGTTTTAAGGTCTGATACTAATGGATGGGTTAATCACTACATTTACATGGACATTAATGTTAAACATTTCGAATAAGTCGCTGCCATGTAAACATTTTTTGATTGGTTTAACCCGAATATGGTCGTATTCGGAATAAGCAATAATCGCATTAAGACGTGGAGTATTCTTATCTTAATCGCATTATTGAGATGAGTTGTATTCATGAATAGGCCTACACCTTGAATTGAATTTTGGAGTAGACACTTTTACAAAAACAACTGTCTGCTGGTAATAATCGGACTATGCTGTGTTACATGTAAACGGGAATATAAATGGAATATTCTCTCAATAACTCATATCAACACCATAATCACAATATTGCCACATTCTGAAGAAGACCAATAGTCGGAATGTTATGTCCATGTAAACATAGTCAATGTTTGTTGGAATCCGCATAGCCAAAGTCAAGGTGCGTCAGAACGTGCAATAAAACCCGTGGCGTGAGCTACGTAGTGCGTCAGCAAACAGATGCATCCACTAACTCATTTTTAAGCTCCTACTGTGAGCATGTGCCTTGTGATGGTTTGTGTTTGTTTTACGATTGTTTTGCACACCTCTGGTCATCTGGCGTTGCCAATGCCAAGATAGAAGTAAAAGAGAGGAGGTTTCGAGAGTAATAAATCGACAGCCTTGATGGATTGGGTTCTGTTTCACACACACACACACACAGATAGAACTGGTATAGCGGAGCAGGAGCCTTTATTGTGTCGGGGAAAAAATGGAAATTCTTCCACTGCAGAGATTGGCGGTGAAAGCCTCATTTGAATAATGCTGGCAGTTCATATACAATAGTAGTGTGCCAGACATCTGGCTGATAATGTTATGGTATGGTCTGTATGTGTGTGTGTGTGTGTGTGTGTGTGTGTGTGTGTGTGTGTGTGTGTGTGTGTGTGTGTGTGTGTGTGCGTGTGTGCGTGCGTGCGTGCGTGCGTTTGTGTGTGTGCACGTGTGTGTGTGTGTGTGTCATTAATGACAGAAGATCTGTCTGGTAAATATCAAGGCCACATGTGAATTTGTGCTCTGTTCAAGCTATCAGTATAAGACATTGATGCATTACCTCTGTATCTATGTCTGCAACTGAACATTATCTTTACATTGATGATACATATTTTCTTTGAACTTGCCTTAGCAGTAATCTGAAAAATCAATCAAAATGAAATTAATGCTTTTGCTAAAATTGTATACATAATAAATGTAGTCTTTGTCTTAATATGGGTAACGCAAAATACGCCTGCAGGATATTTTGCCCTACTGTCATTCAACATTTACATCAACATTGTATTCCTATTCCTGCACATCTTACATGCATAAGGCTTCATGCTTGTTTCCACTGATTTGTACCATGTATAAAAAGTCAGATCAAATTGAGTGTCTAGTTGTTGTTAACCTGGCGGAGGGCTGTTTCCGCTATCAGTGCAGGTGGGATGTGTGGAGGCCATCACAGTGCGTGGAGCAGGTAGCCCATGAAGGTACTGAATCGGCTGCTGGAGTCCACCATGGTCTTGTCGCTTCCGGAGAGGCGCAGGAACACCTGATCCCCTTTGGCCAGCTGCAGGACGGCACTCCCATGGGCAGAGTCAGCGCCAAGCATGTCCACTGCGACCGCTGTCGCCACCACCTGGAGAGAGAGAGGAACAGCACTCTTTGCTACCCTTTACAAGCCATCTGAAATTAGTTATAAAACAAGCCCACACATCCAATCATATCCAATATTAATTGTGGTCTAGAAGGAGACAATGATGGATAATTTACAGCCAGACATAACACCAACTGGCTTGTAGTTGTGTTATGTGCTGCCAATGTATCCCACATTTTTCAAACACCAAACCACCCCATTTATTGTCATTACCAATTATTTTAATGGTGACATTGATGATGACAAATGATACATTACCTTTAATCCTTACATCATTCTGCAATTGAACATAATCCTACAGTGTCCTTAATATCAGATTGGAACTATCAAGGCAGTGGCTTAAACAACATCAACTAATGCACTGCAACCCATATCATGCCCCTTCTGCATAAGGGATCTATATGTAAGGCCATACTGAATACGTTCTCCACAGAACATCTAGATGTGAGGCCATACTAACTATGTTCTCCACAGAACATCTACAGTAGATGTGAGGCCTTAATGAATATGTTCTCCACGGAACATCTAGATGTGAGGCCATACTAACTATGTTCTCCACAGAACATCTGCAGTAGATGTGAGGCCTTAATGAATATGTTCTCCACAGAACATCTAGATGTGAGGCCATACTGTACTAACTATGTTCTCCACAGAACATCTACAGTAGATGTGAGGCCATACTAACTATGTTCTCCACAGAACATCTACGTAGATGTGAGGCCATACTGAATACGTTCTCCACAGACCAACACAAATTCTCTGATGCTCATCTGCATTCCTGTTGATTCCCTCCTGATTGCTCTCCTTACAGTGGAGGAATTTCCCTTTTTTATCAATTTCCAACATGCTGGGTTCATATGTATTACATGACAAGGGGTACCCAATTCATCTAAAACCACCAAAAATGTTCATGCTCCTACCTGCAAAAACAACATTAGCGCAATACCAGGCATTCTGGGCGCACATTCAAAATTCAAAAGGCAGATGAGTTTGAGGCTTTAACATGTTGTTTTTGAACTGGTTCCTTCATACTGCCTCTTCAGCTCTAGTAATGATGAACAGCACAGCCTAGGGCTTTTGCAATGAGGAAAAAGGAAAAGATATCCGCACACTGTCTTCTATGCTCCCAGCAACCACTCAGGTACCTGACAAAGACCTGAGTGGTCGAGACGTTGTAGCCTAACTGGGAGCATACAAGACAGTGTGCAGATACCTTTTCCTTTTCTATGTATTTGCTAGTATCCAGCACATGTTGCGCACACACACACACAGGTTACGGGGACGTTGCTAGGTTACGGGGACGTTAAAGTTGCTAGGTTACGGGGACGCTGGCGAGACACGCCGCTCCGTCTGGCATCATGTTTTTGTTTGTTTTTATGTAATGTTTGTAATTTTATGTAATGTCAAGTTTATTTTTTTGTATTGATTTGTCTAGTTAAATGTTTTCTCTCTTTATTTATGTTATTTTTGATAGTTTTCGTGTTATTCTCTTAGTCCTTTTTACTGCTTTCAAGTCGGCTGATGTTAACGTCTGTCCATTGGGAGCTTGCTATGGCTAGCTTTTGCCCTGGGCCTCTTACATCCTTCCCATCCATCTGTGAGCCGGTGCTGCACTTCACTGTCTGGTCGAGGGGGTTTCTTGGGACAGCAGCTGGAGCTACTCTGAGAAAGATCTGCTGAGGCCGCCGAGCTGTTTCTGACCAGTGAGCTGCCAAGCCAACTGCCTGGAGTCTGGATTGAGCAGACTAACGTTAACGTTAACGTTGAAGAACTCTGCATTACGGACCAACAAACGGTCGCTGTTAAAAGTCCACCGAGTTTCTGATCTACAAGATCGCCCATGACTTCGGACTGTTATGCTTCCAGTGATATCCAGAGTATAACAAGGCCTAACGTTCACATTATCTCCAGACTGCCAGTGAGTGTAAAGAACTTTGTTGGTGTTGCATGCATCGGTTGTGGAGACACAGCTGTGCGCAGTTTCACGCAATTCATCATTGCCCTTGGACATTTTCAGCCGGTTGGAAATTGGACTAATTTTATTTTTGATTTTTATTTATTTTATTTATTAATTTGTTTGTTGTCTGTCTTGTATGTCTTGGTGTCACGGGTACGCTGGCGACTACGCCGCTCCATCCAGCATCTTTTGCGTGTGTTATTTCTTAAATGTAGTTCTATGTCTTGGTGTCACGGGTACGCTGGCGACTACGCCGCTCCGTCCGCTATTGTCTTTGTTAGTCTATGTGTCAATGACAATGTCTTAGCCTATATGTGGAGCGCTTTGGGTTGCACTCTGTGCACGTTAAATGCGCTATACAAATAAAACGGACTTGACTTGATGTGACGCCGCGGCTATCTGCGCGTCCTCACGCGACCATATAATGGCCGCACCAAACTTAAAGCATGTAGTACGTTTAAACAATGGACTTGTGTTCATAATGTACATGTGGTCAAACTATTAATATTCATTGCCATGGACTGTGTTGCGTTAGGTTGAGTTTGTGTGTGTTTGGCCGATGGATCCATACATGACGTGGAATCACACCAAACATCTTCCCACGCATTTGCGCTCATTTCATTCATTTCTATTTCATTCACTCGCGGCAAAACTCAGTTTTGTTACGATAAAATAAGCATTGATTTAGAAACTGCAAAGCCTGTGTAAATTTTCTGTAATGAGAAAATAGGTGTGTGTTGTACGGTGTTTGTGTATTTGATGTTTGGAAAGTGCAACTTCTTACCGTCGCTATGGCCGGTGATTTCCTGGGGCTTCTAGGAAGCGCGATCCCGATACGGGATGACTATATGGAAGGGTGCGTTCGCGAACGACGCACTTGCGTCCTTGCCAAATCTATTATTGTTAGTCGACTCTGTATTTTGTATGTAATGGCATGTGTCCATGCATTGATATTATTAAGTAGGCCTTATGGGTTCTTATTGTGTACCGGTACTCTTTTAACTGTGTTTGATGTGAAATTTATGATATTATGAGTAAACACCCCTGCCTGTGTAGAGACTAATGGTAGTTACCAATTAGGTGTGGGGTTTGCCAATGCATAAAAAGGTGTGTGTGTCATTTGGAAGGGATCCCTCAAGAGACAGAACTGCTTGCTGTTGCTAAAGGTATTGTGTAAAACCTTACTAAGCCTAGTGTTTTTGAATCTAGTGCTGTTATCTCTGGCTGAATATAGCCATAGCCTTTTTGTTTCATTTATCAAGTATTTTTGTTTCTGTTTTGTTTTTATTTTCGTCGCATTATTTTTTTTCCTATAATTTTGCACTGGATGACTCATACTCTAGGTGATGGAAAAATAAAATATCAATATTCACGCCATTTCTGCCTGACTTCTGCCATTTGTGCCAAGCCCTAAGACCCTCGACAAACTACTTTTTAACATTTTGGTGGCAGTGAACGGGATCCCAGTGGTCCGCAAGGGTCGGCACTCAAGGCTAACAATGTCAGTACGGACACGACAAGGCACCACCACGGCGCAGAGAGCACCCAGCGGCAATGCAACGTCAAAGGCCCCGTCGGTGCCCTCTTCAGCACCCTCTTCAGTCCCAGTTGGCGGAACCCAGCCCAGGCCACAGTCAGCGCCACCGGAGGACCGCATCTATAGGCTCGAGGCTGCAGTATCGTCCTTCATCCAGGCCCAGCAAGCCAGGGACGAGTGTCAGGAGCGGGAGACGCAGCTGCAAAACCAAAGATGGCGGTCACTTCAGCACCAGTTCCAGCAACTTCAGACCCTGGTGAGCACTGAAAGCCTGAACCGGTCCCCGGAGGAAGAGGAAGATGCACGTAGTGCACCCGTTGCTCCATCACCAAACCCGCGTCCAGGCTCACCGCAGACGACATCACGTCCCGCCAGCAACATGTCCAGACCAGACACGGCCATACGTCCCGACAGTGCCATGTCTGAGATGCCCAGAACGGACATATCCAGCCCTCTGTCGGATACCGCAAGGCTGTTCCTCCCAACACCGCCGTTCAGATGGAGCGCACCCAAGATGACCCCATACTCTGAAGATGAGGACATCGAGCACTACTTGACCACGTTTGAAAGGATTGCGTTCGCAAACCAGTGGCCAAGGGAAAGTTGGGCTTTGTATCTTGTCCCCCTGCTGACAGGGAAGGCCCGCGCAGCCTATGTGGCAATGGACATACTTGATACCAGAGACTATGCCAAGGTAAAGCAAGCCATCTTGACTAAATATGAGATTGACCCAGAGACCTACCGCCACAGATTTCGCTCCATGGATTTCCCGGCGGGTGAAACGGCGAGAGAGCTTCAATCAAGACTCACCGACCTCTACCAAAAGTGGATTTGCCCCATGGAGAAAACTAAAGAACAGATCGGAGATGACATCGTTCTGGAGCAGTTTCTCCGTATGCTGAATCCAGATCTAAGGGTGTGGGTTAAGGAACATAACCCACAGTCCTCCAAGCAAGCTGCTGACCTGGCGGAGGCCTTCATTGCTGCCCGCCGTCATCGGAAAGGCTACCAGTCTGGGAACCAGGACTCAACCAACCGTCGCACCCAAGGCGCCCAGCGGGACTTTGACAGAAAGCCCTCTGGTAAGTCTGTGGGTGGTGGTCGCGAGTTCAGGAGATCTAGTAGCCCCAATAGCAAGCCCAATCAGCCCAGTAAGCCTAAACCCAAGATAATCTGCCATAACTGTGGACAGCCTGGCCATATTAAACCGGAGTGCCCTTTAGCGCCCACTAGCGAGGGCAGATTATGCTACACCCCATGTAACGGTTCAGACAAGATTACCCCTAGCTCCATGGATGCTTTAGTGCCCGTCAGAATCCGAGGGAAAGTGTGGAAAGCCCTAATAGATTCAGGCAGTAGCCAGACATTTATCCAAGGAGCATGTCTGGGTCCAGAGGGGTTAATGGGAGGGGGTAGTGTCAAAGTGCGTTGCATACATGGTGACGAGAGCGAACACCGGACAGCTGACGTACAGGTGGATATCGAAGGACAGACCTACTTACTAAATGTTGGCATAATGGATAACTGTCCCTACCCAGTTGTGTTAGGTCAGGACGTACCTGTATTAGCTGAGTTATTACAACAGCACTCACGCCAGGTGAAGAGCTATGTGTTAACTAGAGCTCAAGCTAAGGATAACCCCAGTGATGCAGACAGGTGGCAGGAGTTACCCTTTCCGGTAGCTTCTGCAGGGGGAAAAGATAAGAAGCCCAAGTCTGTTAAGAGGAGGGACAAAGTTTTAGGAACTCCAGTACCAGAGCAGCTACCCCTACCACCACTAGATGTTAGTGAGGTAGATATTACTGACTTTGGACAAGTTCAGAAAGATGACTCTACATTAAGTTCCTGTTTCAGCAAGGTGAAGAGTGAGGAGGAGGTTTCTAGGGCTGCATTATGTGGGAAAGAATGTTTTGTGTTGAGAGAGGGAAGATTAGTGCGTATGAGTGCTGAGGGAGAGCAACTAGTAGTCCCTAAGCCCCTGCGTGCTAAAGTACTGAACCTAGCTCACAGCGTCCCCTGGTCAGGCCACTTGGGGCAGCAGAAAACCCTAGACAGGATTGCTACCCGTTTCTATTGGCCTGGGGTGTACCAGGAAGTGGTAGCCTTCTGTAAATCCTGCCCAACCTGCCAGCGCACCTCCCGTTCCAAAAGATGCATGAAGGCACCCCTAGTTAACCTCCCCATCATTGACGTTCCCTTTACTAGGATTGCTATGGATGTTGTAGGCCCCCTTGAGAAGAGTAGGGCTGGCCACCGGTACATCTTGGTAATATGTGACTACGCTACTCGCTATCCTGAGGCTTTCCCCTTGAGAAACACTAAGTCTAGGCAGGTAGCGAATAGCCTAATACAGCTATTTTCACGGGTGGGGATCCCTAGAGAGATCATAACAGATCAGGGTACAAACTTTAACTCTAGGTTTATGAAGCAAGTGTACTCCCTGTTAGGGATCCGGGGCTTAAGAACTACGCCTTACCACCCACAGACTGACGGAATGGTTGAGCGCTTCAACCAAACTCTCAAGGCAATGTTGCGGAAGTTTGTGAGTGACTCTGGAGCTAACTGGGACCAGTGGCTTCCCTATCTCCTCTTTGCTTACAGGGAAGTCCCACAGGCGTCCACCGGCTACTCTCCCTTCGAGCTGCTCTACGGACGTCAAGTGAGGGGTCCCCTGGATGTCCTGCGAGAGGCCTGGATGGGAGAGGTTCCTCAGCCACCGACCAACATTGTGGACTACGTACTCAAGATGAGGGACAAGCTGGAGGAGCTGAGCAGTCTGGCCCACGACAACCTGGCGCAGGCCCAGTCGACCCAAAAGACCTGGTACGACAGGACCGCCCGCAGTCGTGCCTTCAACCCGGGCCAAAAGGTGCTCCTACTCCTCCCTTCTTCAGAAAGTAGCCTGCTTGCCAAGTGGCAAGGTCCCTTTGAGGTGCTGCGCAAGATGGGCCCGGTGACCTATGAGGTTGCCATGCCCGACCGGCGAAAGCCAAAGCAGGTGTTCCACATTAACCTGCTCAAGGAGTGGATATCCAGACCAGGGGCCACCAGCGACCTGATGTGGGCCCGCAGAGTGGATGAGGAGGATGAGCTGAAGGAGCAGTATTTCCCCACCGCCAGAGGCGAGGCCTCACATCCCTCTGTGGAACACCTTTCCAGTCGTCAGCAGGAGCAGCTCCTGCAGATCGTTCCTGGGGGGCTATTCCGGGAGGAGCCCGGACGGACAACGGTGATTCACCACAGCATCAAGCTGAAATCTCCAGGGCCGATCCGCCAGACTTCATTGAGGGTCCCGGCAAGGCTGATTCCTGCATTGAAGCAGGAAGTTCAGTCAATGTTGGAGATGGGCGTTATTGTGCCATCACGCAGCGAATGGTGCAGCCCTGTGGTGCTCGTCCCAAAGAAGGACGGAGGGCTGCGCTTCTGCGTGGATTTCTCCAAGCTCAACGCCATCTCTGCCTTTGACCCTTACCCTATGCCGAGGGTAGACGAGTTGGTGGAACGGCTCGGCAAAACACGGTATCTTAGCACACTTGATTTGTGCAAAGGATACTGGCAGGTGCCGCTCACGCCGGAGTCTCAGGCGCTGACCGCCTTCAAGGCCCCGACTGGGCTGTTCCACTTCACCACTATGCCTTTCGGATTACATGGCGCTGCCGCAACTTTTCAGCGCATGATGGACCAGGTGCTGAGGGGGGCTGAAAGCTACGCCGCCGCCTACATCGATGATGTGGTGGTTCATAGCTCATCATGGGCGGAGCATTTGAGCCACCTGGCCGACGTGTTCCAAAGGATTAAGGCTGCTGGGCTGGTGGTCAATGCCAGCAAGTGTCAGCTGGCCAGACCTGAGGTTTGCTACCTAGGGTACGTTCTTGGAGGTGGGGACATTAAGCCGCAGGTGAGCAAGGTTGATGCTGTGCGAAACTGCCTGCCGCCCACAACCAAGAAGGGAGTGCGTTCCTTCCTAGGCCTGGTGGGGTGGTACCGGCGGTTCATACCCAACTTCTCCACCAGGGCCGCTGTGCTGACCAACCTCACCCGCAAGTCAAGCGCCAATAAGGTGGCTTGGACGGAGGAGTGTGAACAGGCTTTTCAGGACCTCAAAAACAGCCTGTGTCACAGTCCAGTGTTACAGAGCCCCAACTTTGACCTACCCTTCACTGTCCAGACGGATGCTTCAGGACTGGGGCTGGGAGCCGTCTTGTTGCAGGGGGAGGGGGAGGAGTGCAGGCCGATCCAGTACATTAGCCGTAAACTCTTCCCTAGAGAGACTAGGTATTCCACGGTTGAGAAGGAGTGTTTGGCCATCAAGTGGGCACTGGACACTCTGAAGTACTACTTGATGGGGAAAGAGTTTTTATTAGAGACTGACCACCGGGCATTGCAATGGATGCATCGCATGAGAGACAATAATGCTCGGATTACACGGTGGTATCTGTCGTTACAGCCTTACAAGTTCACTGGCCAGTACAAGGCTGGAAAGGACAATGTGACTGCTGATTTCTTGTCCCGCCTCTACGAGGAGGGTCAAGCTTGAGTAGGGGGGTTTGTGACGCCGCGGCTATCTGCGCGTCCTCACGCGACCATATAATGGCCGCACCAAACTTAAAGCATGTAGTACGTTTAAACAATGGACTTGTGTTCATAATGTACATGTGGTCAAACTATTAATATTCATTGCCATGGACTGTGTTGCGTTAGGTTGAGTTTGTGTGTGTTTGGCCGATGGATCCATACATGACGTGGAATCACACCAAACATCTTCCCACGCATTTGCGCTCATTTCATTCATTTCTATTTCATTCACTCGCGGCAAAACTCAGTTTTGTTACGATAAAATAAGCATTGATTTAGAAACTGCAAAGCCTGTGTAAATTTTCTGTAATGAGAAAATAGGTGTGTGTTGTACGGTGTTTGTGTATTTGATGTTTGGAAAGTGCAACTTCTTACCGTCGCTATGGCCGGTGATTTCCTGGGGCTTCTAGGAAGCGCGATCCCGATACGGGATGACTATATGGAAGGGTGCGTTCGCGAACGACGCACTTGCGTCCTTGCCAAATCTATTATTGTTAGTCGACTCTGTATTTTGTATGTAATGGCATGTGTCCATGCATTGATATTATTAAGTAGGCCTTATGGGTTCTTATTGTGTACCGGTACTCTTTTAACTGTGTTTGATGTGAAATTTATGATATTATGAGTAAACACCCCTGCCTGTGTAGAGACTAATGGTAGTTACCAATTAGGTGTGGGGTTTGCCAATGCATAAAAAGGTGTGTGTGTCATTTGGAAGGGATCCCTCAAGAGACAGAACTGCTTGCTGTTGCTAAAGGTATTGTGTAAAACCTTACTAAGCCTAGTGTTTTTGAATCTAGTGCTGTTATCTCTGGCTGAATATAGCCATAGCCTTTTTGTTTCATTTATCAAGTATTTTTGTTTCTGTTTTGTTTTTATTTTCGTCGCATTATTTTTTTTCCTATAATTTTGCACTGGATGACTCATACTCTAGGTGATGGAAAAATAAAATATCAATATTCACGCCATTTCTGCCTGACTTCTGCCATTTGTGCCAAGCCCTAAGACCCTCGACAAACTACTTTTTAACACTTGACTTGACACACACACGCACACACATTTTTTTAATAGATACATTAGTGTAGCGTACATTGCTACACTACCTTTTGTAATGAGGAAACACGTGTACAACACGAACAACTGGCAGTAACGGCAAGTGAACAACTATCTGGTTGAAGATAGGAACAGCTTCACTGTCAACATAGAACTGAACTAAATGCACAGAGGCTTCATAGAGTGGAACAGTCCACTAACTACACGATTCCAATTTGTGAAAATGTATGGACTCAAACACAGAGGCTTGGACCAATCCAATCCAGAGAGTCAGGAGGGGTGTTTTTTGATTGGCTGTTGAGCTTGAATATCAGCAACCTTTCACAAAAACTGAGCCGTTGACTCTTGACTGACCTTTCTTATCTAGATCTTATACAGTACTTCCTTTACTGACATAGCTGGCAAAATGAAAGTCAAACAGGTAGTCACTGTCTACGCATTCAAAATACAGAATATGTTATTGGCTCACATTCTGTTTCCAATTCACAACACTTTATCAAAACCTTTTTCCGCAATAAGTGGATTTCTGGATGTCTCCAAGCTCACCTTGTCACCTGACACCAGCTCCACCCGAATGCGCTGGCCTGCCTTGAGAATGTTGAAACTGAAGTGGTAGACGCCAGCCCTGGGGCTGGTGAACTTCCCCGTCAACGTGTCGTAGGCCCCGCCAACGTTCGTCACGACGTCGGTGAACCTCAGCACATCGTCTCTGCTAAACTCCTGTGTCAGCGCCGCGTAAAAGGCCACCGCTCCACCTCCGCTTTGCCTTCCGGAGCCGGGGGGGCCGGGTGGCCCAGGAAGCCCCCGGGGGCCTGCCTTTCCTGGGGGCCCGGCGGGGCCTGCGGAGCCCCCAGCACCAGCACCTCCAGAGGAGAGGGGGATGACGATCCCGTTGGCACCCAGGCTGTGAGAGACTCCCCCGGGCTGGTATGGGTCGCAGACAAGCCGGCAGGCTCCCGGATAGGTCTGTGCGTTGAGTCCAGCGAACCAAGTGTACGCCAGGGTGAGAACACCCAGGGCTAATGTTGCGCCGTGTAAAGCCATGTTAGTTAAGTGCCCACTAAGGTCAGTCAAAAGCCACAGCTATGGAGAATGTGCTGTGGCCATCTGTCCGGTTATTTGTCTTCACAGTCAGTGAACTCTGTACCTGGAATTTACGTGTACAGAGGGGGAGGTGTGTGTGTGTGTGTGTGTGTGTGTGTGTGTGTGTGTGTGTGTGTGTGTGTGTGTGTGTGTGTGTTGGCAGGTAGTTGGAGTAGGGGGTCAGGGGCCAATATCTATTTTCAGCTGCTGTAATTTCTGGCAAATTGGAAATACAGGTTGACCATGTTTGAGCTGTTTGTTTACCCTTTACATTTCGGTGATATCTATATAATACCACAATGACAAGATCAGTGGGATAATTGTTTTATAATTCCCTGCTTTTGTGAACTTAATTTAGTCTGGGTGAACCCAAACCAATCTGTGAGTACATTTGAATAAGCTCTGCAGATCTGTCTGGCCACCCTCTAACTCAAAGCCATTTCCAAAATCACTAAAGAAACCAGAAGTGAAATTAAACTCGATTTGATGTACCGATAAAATTTAAATTGTATCAATTCTCAGTTGAGAATCGGTCCAGTGTAAGCCAGGCTAAACTGATTAGGGACATACTTAGTGAAATGTGCTCATGTATTTGAATGTGTGCACCCTCCTCTACTGGCTCTAAATACAATTACCTAACCCACTATAGTATAGTGTAGTGCAATTTAAAATATGTGTCTTATTTTCTTTGTTATTTCTATATTAGAATTCACGATTACAACCTAAATAGCAGGAGTTTTTTTTGTTTGTTTGTTTCTATTATTTATTTAGGGGAGAAAATAAGCATGTGTGTGCACACTGCACACAGACCGTTCCGGCCTATGTGCTATTTGCGACGGACTCCAAGCATCGCTGGCATCGCGGAGGTCACACTATAGCAGTACAGCATCTGGCCACCAGAGGGTGTTCGGGCTCTACTGCTGATAGGATACACCTGTCACTGGATTTTGTTCTAATAACACGAGGTTCATTTAGAGGGCCACAGCAAGAGGTTTTTTTGTGTTATGAGAACATTATGTTAACCATCACCATGTGAATGCAACTTGGTTTTGTCTGATGGCGTTGTTACCTTAAGGAACATCGAGGCCTCGAGGTCTGATGTCACCGCTGCGCGCACCGGGGCTGATCCAGCGGCAGTTTAAGTTCGAGCCATGACGTCGACTCCGCAAAGCGCTCCTCTGGCAGACAGCGGAATCTCACCGCGCTGGCGCATACACTCGGGAACAGGTGGACAACTGCAGAGGCAACGATGAAAGGTAGGCCCTGTCCTCACGCAGCCTTCATAAATTAACCTATTTCGTTGGGTCCTTAGACCCACGCTTGCTATAGCCAATGCCATGCCCATGTTGGAAAGAGGATGGATATGGATTTGGGAATTTTAGTGCATGCTACATTAATTAAGCAGCGCAACACTTATGTGTCCATTAAACAGACTATGATTATGAGGGAGGGTCGTGGTTAGTGTTACAACCTTCTACGTTCAGTGGAAATGGTAGTAAAACCAAGTATAACTTTGTTTCAAATATATTTTATACGTATAAAATAGCCTACCACACAATGCCCAAATTCCAATGAGTTGGTGATTGTATGCTACTTGACCTTACATTGTGACTATCCATCTCGCATTTGAATGACTATACTAAGTTATCTGTTTGAACTGTCGTTTTGGAATGAATAGGCTGAACAGGAAATGTAACTTCTATAAATATCTCATGGTTGTTTTATTTGGGTGAGCTTCTGAGGTTGAGCGGTGGACCGTTGAAAAGTTTTTTTTTTCTTTTTCTCCATCCGTACTCATTGCCCTTAACCTGCTGTTCAGTGTAGATCCACGCAAGTTGGTAGTTCATGATAGGCACTAGTACGATCCTATGCCTGCAGACTCATGGTCTTAATCCAGTCTCATGTTGGTGGGTCACTTTTCAGATTCTCCTACACAAACAGTGGAGCGCGAAGAAGGCGCATCTCCAGGAGAGGAGACTATGGGTGAGTTGATGATGATTTTTGGTTTGTTTGTCAGTCTTGTGACAACTGTAACAACTCTCTTGCTTCTCTCTTGACACTATTGATCATAAAGGTGATAGGATGCCAGGGCCTCTCAGATTTCCAGTAATATCCATTGCATACTGTGATCTAATATGATTAGATCATTTCATAAATGACAGAGTAGTAATGTCAGAGTATTGGATCTAGTCTATGACCTCCACAACCCCACAGACATATTTACACATATGCACAAGAGGAATATACTTTTCAAGTCACTTTATAAAAACCCTTGTGCAAATCATTCCTGCAAATTCCCTGCATTCAAAGCTAACTGAATCTAATCCATTAACTGAAAATGCAAAAAACGTCTTTATTGTTGGTCAGTTTCTTGAAGGAGATTCACTTCTGATGGGTAGAAATACAGAAAATCACAAATAATCTGCTACAGCATGATAAATCTAATATGGCCTAAGGATTACCTGACTAATCCATGTTTTAAATTAACCCACCGAGCGACATTGGAATCAGATGAGCAGGCGCTCTGTTACGTTTTTTTGTTCACACATTATTTATGTATTTTCTGTTTTTCACATATTAGTAACCGTACAGCAGAAAATTACTCAACTCCATTCATGTGGTGATGTGACTTACGTCAAGAATGTTACTTTTTTGAGTCTTAACACTTTTAGCTTAGTTCTTATCATTGCCATATTGAGTGTGGATGTGATGACTTTGGCTGACGCAGTTCAAGCACTTTGCCTGCATGGTTGAAGCTGTTTGGTCCCTGCCATGCTGTAAGAAGGCTGTTCAGTTTTTCGCAAAAGTCAAAAGTAAATATGGCTGTGAAATAAACTTTTTTAATGTTTGCAAAGTTTTGAAAACTGAGACTTGTGGAGATTTATGGTCAAATGAATTTAACAGATGGTGTTTTTGAGACAAAGTGACTAAGGTTGGTGTTGACTGCAAACTGAAAATTAGAATGCACTGACATCAGACAGATAAGTGGTAGAAAATGGGGAGTTGGCAACACTGTCATGTGCGATATGTTTTATGCAGAGATTGAGTATTGCATTGGCGTTAGTGCATTAGTGATGAGATGCACTACTATCAAACATAAACTCTGTGCTAGGCTGACGAACATCTAGACCAGACCATCCCACACGTATGAATGCTGTAGGTCCATTTGAATTCTGAAAATCTTCTGCTGCCTACCCACTAAGATATCGCATTTCCATTTCATCCAATCTCATTTAAAATATTGTTTTACATTTATAAATTATATTACGAGGGCTACTGTCTCCGGAGCAGCTCTGGGTTAAGTGCCTTGCTCAAGACCAAAAACGGTGGAAGCCGGCTTAATGCCCAGGACTTTTCAGATCAGTGGCTGCTAGCCCAGTTTCTTAATCTCACTACTACCGCCCACGTCTGAACGTTGAACCAGGCCAGAGCTTGCATGTTGAGGACTAACGAGAACCTCTGGTGAATTTTTTTGACTCAGACCTGAGCTGGAAAGGAGCCACGCCGAAGGTGAGGGAGGAAGAAGAGGAGGAGAGGGAGGAAGAGGAGAGGGAGGAGGAGGAGGAGAGGGAGGAGGAGGAGGAGCCCGGCAGGCAGACCGACCCTGAGGAGAACGACAGGGACGGCTCGGAATCTGGGGGTCCAGAGGCAGGTGTGTTGTCAATCCGCTCATCTTAGCTAACACGCACACACACGCACGCATGCACGCACGCACGCACGCACATACACATAGCGGTACATACACGCACACACAAACACGCACACATACACACACATCGGCACATGCGTTTGCACACACACACACACACACACACACACACACACACACACACACATATGTTGTGCATACACATAGTGTGCATTACACTTCTATTCACTCACTCTTAGTTTCATGCTCAGCTGTGCACACAAACACGCACACACACACACACACACACACACACACACATACACACATCTAATCTGTATATCATATCAGATATGGTTATAAACTTATGATGATATGAGGCTCGTGGCTGCTATGCAATCTATGCAAGAAATCTGCTGTAGGGTGGTATGGCCTTACCTTTATATGAGGGGATCAATAGAAGCATAGATGGTAATGATATATATCATAGTATATATTTTTTTCTTAACATTTCAAAATGCATACTTCTGATATGAGTTCTTTATTTCGCATTTTTTTGTTACACAACTGACTCATTTGTATTTCACTTTCCTTTGTTACAATTATCCATAAAGCTTCTTGTTCTTGTTGTACCTGCTGCTTTTTGTTGTACTTGTGCAACAGCAAATGTAACAACTGATTAGCATTTTAATGATGCATGTTTACATGTTGAGATCAGTGGACAGCATTCAGTGCAATAGTCTCACATTGTCCAGACCTGACACGGGCGCAATGAGGACAAAGTCTGCTCTAACTTTAGGGAAAATTCATATAATTGATTCCAACCTGAATGTGTTGCTTTACTGTGGTTTTAATTTGCTGTATAAAGGTGTAATGGCAGAGTGTGCTGTGTGCATGGATTATGTGAGAGGTGCTCAGGTGCACTACTTGTTTCTCTGTCAGCTGTACAGTTTAATTTGCACATTAGGCTATAGAGTGACTTGGCCACTGCAAACTGCTGTTGCACACACACACACACACACACGTGCGCACACACACACACACACACACACACACACACACACACATACACAAACACACACATACACACATACACACATACACATATACACACACACACCAAGGTGAAAATGTATGCAGTGACACATAAAGCTTCATTTACACTTCACTACATAACCTCACACATGCATCCACCGACACACACATATACACACACATACACACATACACATACACACACTGGCCCACACATTCCTCAGTTGTACTTGTTGAAACTGTGCGCAGTTTCAGACCCTGCAAAGACACTCACTTGCATCAATAAATGTGTGTGGTGCCTGGAAGCCATTATGGTGCCTCACTCTTTCTTCCGAACAAGGCGGCCTTCCACGCCTGTGGGTACTGACACAAGGCCTCTCGCCTTGGCAGGCTAGTACAGTTGCAGCTGCGACTCTGCAGCGAGCGAGCGCGTGGTTTAGGCCGTGCTGTTGGACTTTTCCCGCGCTCGAGTTGAGCCGAGTCGCGACAGCCATCCGAGTCGTTCTGCACCTCTAAAGTTTCCATCGCACCTCTAAAGTGGCGTTGCTCAGCAAGAGGAGCCACTTCTCATCCTCCTAGCCGCCGCCGTGGTAACCACACTGTGGTCGCTGGAGCATCGCGAGTGCTCAGCAGGTGGTGGCAGCCGACGGGACCACAGGCAATTGAGGCTGTGGGTCAGGGGTGAGGAGATATTTCTACGTGAAGAAGAGATGGACGCACGCACACCTAAAATAGTCTTTAGAGAAAAATAAATGTAACAAGTTGAGGGTAGAGGGGAATGTAGACAGTGATCTTCAAGCAGGGATCTTTCGCACAGAAGCATATTTATTAGATGGCTGATTTTTTTTAGACAGAGAAAAGGTTAGTCGTGTTT
>NW_027468564.1:48714060-48724060 GCF_046254945.1 Alosa pseudoharengus
CTCAGACGTTCTTCTCATAAGCCTACGAGTATGTGGCAAACCACTCCCTGCCTGAACGTGCTAGTGTGTCGCAGCGGTGTAGCATGCATGCCATCAAAGCAGTCACACGAAAATGTGTGTGGGAGTCGTCTTTTTACAGGCAGCGGGATAGCCGGTGTACTCGTATGACTCACCTGTCATTAGGTAAGTCTAGCCAAGGTTTAGCGTGGTCAGACCTCACCCTTGTCCTGTGCTGACATATGACTGGTAATCGGTGGCCAGAGGCCTGGGAAGATGAGAGGAGGTTGTAACAGGCCTTCATTCATCCATGTCTCCTTTCAGGCAGTCACAGAGGCTATATTCCTCTGACCGTTTCTTCATTATTTTTTTAAAAGGAGAAGTGGAAAAGTGTAGCAATATTTTATCACGTTAGTTCAGCTGCAGTCTCAAATTAGGAAACGTATTAAATAGCACTTCAGCAACGGCCTTTTTTTATTTCAGGAATGTTAGTCTTAACATTTTTGCCCATCGTGGTATAATTATTACAGTGGCCAAATCTGACATGAACAGGAGTCTTCCTGTGGAGAAACACCAGTATTGACATTTTAAAGACCATATATTTCTTAAAGCCATAGTCTGATTATAAGTAGACAGATGCAGAATTAGCCATCCATTCATTTTTTTCTGCACTTCTTTTTGCTGCTTTTGTGTTTTGTCATAATAAGTAGTGACACTAGCATATCATCCACATCTTGAATCTGTTCTGCTATGGGGCCATTTGTCAACGAGACAAATTTGAATATTTTCCAAGATCTTCTTTTTTGCTAGGTTCTTAGTTTATTTCCCATTATTAAACATAGCCATTACATTGTTGCACCTGATGCATCATTATCAATACTAATATTATCTTACGATCAATCGACCCTATCCTTGTTCTAGTATAATCACAGCAGTGTTTAGCCTCATTCAGTTGGAAGGTGGTTGTGTGGGTCGATGTCAACGTAAGGGTATACGTGAGAGTTGCTTATTCAAAAGTGATGGGAGTGATGTGCTGGTAAACCTGTAGAGCAGACTAAAGAGCTTTGATGCACAGATATATTTAACGATACAGTTGATACAATAATGAGATATGTTTACAACATATACATTCCAAAAGTCTTTACAACAAACATTCCAAAAGTCTTTACAACAAATATTCCAAAAGTCTTTACAACATACATTCCAAAAGTCTTTACAACAAATATTCCAAAAGTCTTTACAACATACATTCCAAAAGTCTTTACAACATATACATTCCAAAAGTCTTTACAACATATACATTCCAAAAGTCTTTACAACATATACATTCCAAAAGTCTTTACAACATACATTCCAAAAGTCTTTACAAATCTTTAAAACATTAACTGACCCTATCCCTCTTTTACTTCCACTCTTTTACTGTTCCACTCTAAGACTCTAAGATCTTTGCTTTAAACTTTAATGTCCTAGAGAGGCAATTTGTGTTGAGCACAGATACATTCAAACACAACGGTACACACACACACACACACACACACACACACACACACACACACACAGACACACACACACACACACACACACACACACACACACACACACATTTTAATTCTTTTATTTGGATCTTAACACAGGGGAATAATTTACAGATCCAAACATTGATAGAAGTACTATGCTAATTTAATTCATTCTGCACTAGCACTAGTCATTATGGGTAAACGTCTCCAGATGGATACACTACCGATTATTTCAGAAATTAATGGATACATTAATGGATTTGGCTTGCTTAGTCCACTCAGAGTTGTAGTCCAAGTAAAACAAGTTTGCACACACACACACACACACACACACACACACACACACACACACACACACACACGCTGGTCCCGTATCTGGAGAGAGGATCATTCGGAACATGGCACAAGTGAGCGGCATGTCCTCTGTGACAGTTGAGTTGACGGATGACTGAAATGTTCTGCTGCCATTTTCTGTCCCCTTGTCTATCTCTCACACTGACGCTGCAGTGGGTGGGAAGCCAGACCTTTTGAGTACGTTCATTTGATTAAAAACAGTCATTTGTTGAGCCTGACTCAAACAGAAACAAGCCCACAGTCAGAGACACATGTAACAGTGATATTGAATACATTGAAGCATGAGGACATTTCAAGTTATGTCAGAAAGTTAGTTATGAAGATTATGATGAGTTAGATTAAGTTATGAATAAAAGCAATTGTGTTTGAATACATTAACCAGTAAGCTGTCTTGGTTTGCGCTGGATGTCAGTATGTTGTTCTGTTACACAATATATAGAGATTGCTCTTTTCAATTCATACTCTAGGTTGCACAGGTTACAATGACATGCATCAGTAAAGCTGAAAAAAATAAATGCACCCCTTAAATTAGATGCATTTGGATTTACACGCTCAAGTGGGTTTTCTCTGAACGTGTATGCTTCATAGGAGGCCATGCAAATGTCTGCACAGAAATGAAAACAAAATGGAGATGATCTCATTGACTAGTCAGTTATATAGTCATAAAGCATTTTGGAAAAATGTCTAACTGATTTTGTCATCACTTCCCAAAAACCTGTGAGAATGCTTCCGAGACCCGGCATTTTTTTTCTCGAGCGAGTTTAGTTTCAGAGTCAGTTGAGGCCCTTTGGCGGCGCGCTATCGCCATGACAAATAAACTGAAATCTCTCAATACGATAACCACAGAGGAAAAAGAGAAGTAATGTCTTCGACCGCAAGGAGAAAAACAGCCCAGGCAGAGAAACGTGAGCAGGTGTCGTCTTTTAAGTTTTGCAGCTGCAGTACAGGCCGCTCTCTCGCTCCTCACGCTCTCTGTCTTTTGGTCTTTTCATTCTCTCTCTGTCTTTCATGATGTGCACTCCTTTCTTTGTCTTTTTTTCTTTTACTCTTTGCTTTACCTCCCTCTATCGTTCACCACCACCCCCCCTCAACCCCCTTTACCCCCCCCCCCCCCCCCGTGTTTGCCTGTTTCCCCTTTCTTGTCTTTCTCACATCTATCTTTGACCCTCTTTCCTTGTATTTCCCTTCTTCCTCTTACTGTCTTTCACACTCTCTTCTCTCTCTTCTCTCTTTCTCTATCTCTCCCTCACTTCTCTCATTCTGTCTCTCTCTCTCCCTCTCTCTCTCTCTAGAAAGGTCAGTCCATTTGCTGCTTCTCACAATTGCAATCCTTCTTTGCCCTCATTGTGGTAGATCATGACCTCCCGATCTGTCTGCTATAAGCAGCCTCTTGAAAAAACGAATTTCAACACATTTTAAAACTAGTTTTATCCAAATTTGGCTGTTAGTAGCCTCCATTTCATCCATATTGTCCTTTTTTAAACCCGATCGCTCTCACGATGCCGACCATGTTTTGTTTGAGCTCCTAAGTGTAATTTTTGTACATGTCTCTCCCACCTGTGTCACTGATGAATTTAATGTGACTCATTTTTGTACGTAATACAGGAGAGACCCCCGTGTGTCTGGACCTGTGCTTCAAGCGGGAGCCAGGGGTGCACCAGTCCGGCTCCGATCCCCCTCGGAGCTCCACCACCCCCGAGGGCCTCCACGCCCACCCGCCGGACACCGACCAGCCGCACCACAAAAGCTTCCCCCTGCAGCTCGCCGCCAGCGTCGCTCCTCTCGCCCTCGCCAACGGCGGCAAGCTGGAGCGAGGGGTCCTGCCCCACCCCACGACTCCCCTGGACTCCCCCCAGCACCACCCCCACCCTGACAGGGGCGGTCCGCGGTCCCGCCATGCCTCTGGCCTCCTGCACCACCAGCAGCAGCAGCAGCACCAGCAGCAGCAGCACCACCAGTCGCTGCCCTTCAGCCTGAACCACCTGCTGGTTCCCGGCGTGGCCAACACGGGGGGGCTCCATTTCCCCCTGCACCCCCACCACCCGTCGCACCTGCCCCCCCACTTGGTGCACCAGCCGCCCCTGCCCCCTCCCCACGCCGTGCCCCCCCACGAGGTCCTGCGGGTGGTGCAGGGCAAAGGCGAGCCGGCGGGCGCCTACATGTGCAGTCACTGCCGCGTTCTCTTCCTGGACTACGTCATGTTCACCATCCACATGGGCTGCCACGGCTTCCGCGATCCGCTCGAGTGCAACCTGTGCGGTCACCTGAGCCGCGACCGCTACGAGTTCTCCTCGCACATCGCCCGCGGGGAACATTACCTGGAGATCAAGTGAAGTGGCGCCGGCATATGCAGAAAACACACCCACCCACACACACACACACACACACACACACAAGCACACAAACACACACATTCCCATACAGTACACATACACACACACAAATAGTGTGACAGTTAAAACATCGGCTTACCAGTTTTTGACCAGTGTGACACTTTTTATGTAGATATGATATAGATATGATGTAACATATCTGTAGATATTTTGATATGTAGATATTTTTGTTTGTCTGATAAGACAAAATACTGTTTGTCTACATGATTTACTGAAATGTAAAGACTTGAACAAAATACTGTTTGTCTACATGATTTACTGAAATGTAAAGACTTAAACAAAATACTGTTTGTCTACATGGTTTACTGAAATGTAAGGACTTGAACAAATTTTCCCACATTACTGTAAGCAACACAGACACGTTTCCTTTCATATTGAAATTTCATGTTGAATGTGCAGAAGGACTTCTATTTTTGATCTGAACTTTTTTCCTCTTTATTGTATTTCAAAAGCATGTGTGTGCCCTGTGCACTGCACACAGACATTCCTCACGATGGAGGAATTCTTACCATTCAACATTTCCCAAACCAGAGAACTGAAACACACCACTCCACATAGTGTGCTGTTTTGAGTGCTGTGATTTCTATATTATTGTACGAGAATGTTGCATTACCTACAAAAACAAGATGGGTTTAGGTTTTCACCGGATTATGTCTGTTTATTTTACGGGGTACCTGTGCCCCAGATTAGCGTGGTTGAGTTTGACTTTTCATACCATGGGACACAAACATGAAATGAACTGACTGTATCCATTTAATGCTGTCCAGATGTATTCTACTTTTTCTTACTATATTTGGCAAAATTGTACAAGTGGAAACATGAGGTGAGCTGTAGTCCATTGCACTGGATTAATTACGCATTAAGGACCAGGGGCGCTGCTAGATCATTTGGGCCCTATGACAGACAATATATATACCGATAATCTATAGTATTATTGGAGGGGCTCTCTGGGGGCCCCAGTCAGTGCTGGGCCCTTAGAATCATCCTAACCCCCGACCCCCCCCCCCCCCCCCCCCCCAGCGGCGCCCCTGTTAAGAACATATGACTTGATGGAACATACTGTACATGTGTGCCTTAAATAATCATAAAGATTGATCGTGTTTCTTAGCTCTTTTTCTGTCTGATTTCGTACTCAGAAGTTATATAGTTCACACAGTACAGTTCAACACTGGAATGTTCATTTCCAGTTACTGAACTATTATTTATGCATGTGAGTGTGTGTGTGTGTGTGCCTCCTACCTGTGTGTGTGTGTGTGTGTGTTTGTGTGTGTGCCTCCTACCTGTGTGTGTGTGTGTGTGTGTGTTTGTGTGTGTGCCTCCTACCTGTGTGTGTGTGTGTGTGCATGTGTGTGTGTGTGCCATTGCCATTGGATCCTTGTCAAGTAGTGAACCTTAATTTAGTTTTTCAGAAAGGCAAAAAAAGTTGCATTGTATCGGACAGTGCACTAAAAAAGTGATCCTTGTGATCTTACTGGTCACGTGTGTGTGTGTGTGCTAGCTGTTTTTAGTGCTGCGGTTTGAACACTCTTGTTTGGTTCGCAGATCTGCGAGTGTAGGGTTGTGGCACCCTCCCCACATCTTCACAAGTTGACAGAGAGAGTCGCGAGAAAGAGAAACAGAAGGAGAGAGAGAGAGAGAGAAACAAAGAGAGAGAGAGAGAGAGAGTAGTTGACAGAGAAGACAGAGAGAGGGAGAAGAAACAGACAGAGTGAGAGAGAGAGAGAGAGAGAGAGAGGTGTCAGCTTCCTGCGCTGGATTTCCCCTCTTTGGAGCAAAACTGAGTCGAGAAGCCCCCTGCTGCCCATTCTGAGAAGCCTGGCAGTCTTTACTGCAAGAGTGTCTGGCACTGTGTGCCATAAGGCCGCCTGCACTGGCTGGTATTTCAAAAGTGCCAAAAGGATTGCATGCTCTGCCTTGCAATGCCTGCTGTTTGATTCAAATCAACAGGGCGGTTAACGTGTTATGTTTCAGTGTTCTGCTTCCTTGCAGATCACATTCAAATGCTGGGCCAAGCGCAAAGCTCAGTCGATGAGCAAAGGGCCTTGTGCAGGAACTAAAGCCATCGTGTGGCGTGTGAGGGCACTGAGCGGACCCATCACTGTTTGAGCTCAGGATCTTGTTCATGGTATTACATAAGCAAATAAATGTAGCATTTTGTTAGCTTTAGACTTTAGACTTTTGCACTGCACCTGTCATTTAAAATTAGGGCCCCTGTCTTTGATATTTGGAATGCACGGCTTAATTTACAAACCTCTGACAAAATGTAGGTCTTCAGGACAAAAACTTGACAAGGTTTTACCTAAAGTGTAGCTTGAGGTCCGTGAATTAAAAGTTTTATGGAAGAATGAAAAATTGAATTTAAGAAGAATCATGGAAGAATTTAAGTTTTGCTTAAATAAAGACTACTTTTTGAACTTGAACTTGACTCTCTTCTACTTGATTTGCTCAGATTTCTCTTTTGAAACTCTTGTATTCACATTTATTTGTCCATACCTCCCATAACTTCTCTGTTCCTTGACTGGAACTGAAAAGAGTGGACCAGCATTGTGATGCTTGACCAACATGGCCCTCTCTCTACTTCCCTCTAGTGGTGACTCATCCAGATTACAGAGCTAAAAACCGTCAAGGGGATGTGTACTGTATTAGTTGCTTCCCTTTTGCTCTAGTTTCATCAACATGTTTTACATGTTGACATTTTCACAGAGGAAATTGCTATGAGCTGATGGATATCACTGGTTTCATTTAAAAACGTTAAATTGATCAGATAATCATATTTAGCACTGCAGTTACCATGTTCTACAGTCAAATAAAAAATAGTGCAATGCAGGGCTCCGATTCATAGCAGTAGAATGGATCTGAGTGTGCTTCTTTTATTCCCATAAGTGTTCAGTGTGGGATGGCTGCATGCTCTTCAGTACGCTAAATCTCCTCATCAGTGCACAGTCATACTTGAAGAGCACACTCAAAATGCAACTAGGCTACACGGGGTAACATGGGGTAAGTTGAGCTTTTGAAGCCCAGTTATAATGACTGGATCTGTTAGTGGCCATGGGTTCTGATGTAGGCAACTGGGTTTTGGCTTTTTTCTCATCATAGTGCTTCCTTTAAGGTGTAAAGATGTCTGAACAGGTTACAAAAGTATACAAAAGTGTCATGGTGCTTGGATTGAAACATGGAAAACTCATATGCACTATCTACAAATGGAGTAGACTAGGTCAATAAATTAACTTTTAATTCAATAAATTAACCTGGAACATACCCATTTCAGGTCAGAGTAGATAGTCCACAATTAGACAAATCCTCAATCCTCCCTAGCGTGTATTGTGGAGACATAAGCTACACTGTCATTATACAGCATATGTTACAATTACGCGTTAATTACGCGTTGCAACTAAGTGGCCATGATCAAGACTGAAGTCTGAACTATTGAGGGACATAAATAGACATTACAGACTGGTTTTCCCTCCAATATCCTCAAGATGGCGCACTGGAGATGGTGTGGAAATTCAGGCTGCCCTGGAGACCTTGCACTCTGTCCTTTAGAGCACTACCGGCTTCCACAAACTGTTATTCAGACGTAAGTATAAAGGCTACACTAAACTTCATTGGCAGACCATCCAGTGTGCGGCGAACACTGGGCATACAATGTAACAAAGTATGTTAGGTAGTCGCGACGTACTGTTACTTGGTGTCAGCTACAGCCAGTATTTTGGTCTTGGTGAACGTGACCGACTCTGTAGTCCTGAGCATGCGCACTGTATCGCATCTCCTGTGTGGGGACGAAAGAGGACATCACGGAAAAAAGTCGCCTTCGGCAACCCCACGCAGTGATCTGAACCCTTCTAGCTCCTATATAACTGCTACACTGCTGCGATGCCAGGACTACTAATACATTCAAGAATAACCAGACTTCCCAGCAAGGATTAGTGGTTGAAGACACGTGTATTATACCGTATGGAAGCAGTATGCGGGAAATGGTTGGAGGTTGCTGTGTGTGTTCCGATGAGCGCGGCTGGGCTGAGAATCCGCTGGTATATTGTGATGGACACGGGTGCAGCGTTGCCGTGCACCAGGGTAACTGGCCTTCCTGTATTACAATGTTATTACGGCTTTGGAGGGAGATGTTGTTACGCGCTTACGTACGTGTGTGTTCATGTACATACGAGGGCGTGTTGTGTCCCCGATCACACATAGGCAATGTAGTCGTGCTACTGGATATGAAAGAGGTGGATGATCATTGATCATTGTGGAAGGATACATAACGCTCGATAGTCACGAGCTCATAGCTATCGTTAGCTTTTTATGGCAATGCTACAGGGCCTCCAGGAGCATTGTCGCCCTAAAGCGGGGCGCAGAAAGCTTTTCACATGCTTTGTTGACATCATGCTGTTTCTTAGTAGCGCCGCTGTGACCATTTTGTCTCCAATACGGACACAATTGTAGAGGAATCCTTTCTCGTTCAAGTCTCGTAATGTTACACTCATTGTTACAGTTGTCACTAACACCTATGCTATATATATATGGTATATGTATTCTCATTACCAGAACACCGAAGAATGAATATGAAACTTTGCAAGCTGTCCCAACTTTATCTTGCCGACAGTAGGGCTATTATGTGATAGAACAAAAAGCATAGTCCACTCCACCTATTGATACTTACTGAATAAAATGTTCCTGTGTGGTGAAATTAAGTGTTAAATGGTATGAGTGGAAGTTGTGTAGTGGGAATTTGATGGACAGCTTCTTTGTACAAAGAAAGTTTGCATTATCCAGTTGAGATTCATGTTTGTCTTTTGATACCCACTTTATTATTCCTTTTCTTCGAGATAGAGAGTCAACTGCATGTGAAGTTGCAGTACATGCTGTAGATGAACATTACAGAATGACTTCTCAGTTTATCTTGTGGTGTGTGTGTGTGTGTGTGTGCGTGTGTGTGTGTGTGTGTGTGCACGCATAAGTGTGCTTATCTTCATGTGTAGGCTGTGTTACCACATCTCACATCTGTGCACATTTCATTTATGACTGTTGTCATGGCATTTCCTTGACAACTACATGCAGCAAGAGTAACACGTGTTTGCGTGTCTTGCTTTGTTTTGTTCTGCTGCGCCGTTGTCCAGCCTGCTACGGCATCGTCCAGGTGCCCACCGGCCCGTGGTTCTGCCGCAAGTGTGAATCCCAGGAGCGGGCAGCGCGAGTGGTGAGACCCCTGAGACACACACCCTCTCCACACACACCCCCTCCACACAGACACACACACACACACACACACACACACCCTCCACACACACACACCCCCTCCACACACACCCCCTCCACACAGACACACACACACACACACACACACACACCCTCCACACACACACACCCCCTCCACACACACCCCCTCCACACAGACACACACACCCTCTCCACACAGACACACACACACACACACAGAGAGAGAGAGAGACACACACACACACAAACACAAACACACACACACACACACACACACACACCCTCCACACACACACACCCCCTCCACACACACCCCCTCCACACAGACACACACACCCTCTCCACACAGACACACACACACACACACAGAGAGAGAGAGAGACACACACACACACAAACACAAACACACACACACACACACACAAACACACACACACACACACACACACACACACACACACACACACACACACACACACACAGAGAGAGAGACACACACACGCACAGCCCACATTAGGCATA
>NW_027468564.1:48729060-48744060 GCF_046254945.1 Alosa pseudoharengus
CCACTTAGCTCTGCAATTAATTGCGCTGAAAGCAGGCAGGCACGCAGCTTTGCTGCTGGCGTTAACACTTGCGTGCATAGTGGGGTTTAAAACATGCCAAAGTTTGGCCTGTTTAACATCCAAAGACAGTCATTGTACTTTTCAAGAGTTAATAACATAGAGTTAATATAACATGAGGCCGTGTGAGACCAAAAATAAATAGGCGGTCAATAGTAAAACGACTCTTCGACTAAAAAAATTGCCGTAGACTAATTTTCATGGTCGATTAGGTCGACTAAGTCGACTAATCGCGGCAGCACTAATCCCAACCCTTTTCCTAACCTTAACCCTGACTCTAACCCCAACCCTTTTCCTAACCTTAACCCCAACCCCAACCCTTTTCCTAACCCTAACCCCAACCCTTTTCCTAACCCTAACCCTCTTCCTAACCCCAACCCTCTTCCTAACCCTAACCCTCTTCCTAACCCCAACCCTGACCCACCCCATCTCCTGCCCCTTATTGGCACCTACTCACACGGCATACAACACCTTCACCACACACTGAAACAACACTATACTGAATTCCAAACAACACACCCCACCTTCCAACACCACACACTCATCTCTGCATATAGACGCAATAAAAACCTCAAAGACCTCCTCATACGCACCACCTTCACCCGTCACTTACAACCCCCACCCCCTAAAGAAAACGTACACTTCACTCCTCACCTTTTTATCACCAATATTCATAGTCGCTGTTCTGCACCCACCAATCCATTAAACTTAGACACTCCCAATTTAGTATATGTTATCACCTGCACTCACTGTCACATGTTGTACATCGGGGAAACTGGACATACACTACCCATACGCCTCAAACAACATCTGCACAAAATACACAAAAATACACTCAACACTTATCTCGTCACACACCGAAAAAAAACCGAATGTCACTTAATAACAGAAGCAATGTCATAAACGTTTATTACTTGTTTATGACATGTTCATGAAAGTGTCATGTCACTCTTATGTCGATACTGTCAGGTAAAGTGTAACCAAGCAATCTAATGAGACCTGCAGCCTGCTATCGTTTGTGACTACACCTGGTCACCCCCAGAATGGTATCAGATTGTGATAGGTGTTTATTTGTGTTTTGCAAGTGTGTATGTGTGTGTGTGTGTGTGTGTGTGTGTGTGTGTGTGTGTGTGTCTGCGTGTGTGGGTGTGTGTGTGTCTGCGTGTGTGTATATGTGTGTGTGTGTGTGTGTGTCTGCGTGTGTGGGTGTGTGTGTGTGGGTGTGTGTGTGTGTGTGTGTGTGTGTGTGTGCTTACTCATGAGTGTGTGTGTGTGTGTGTGATCATCTCTCTTTCCAGTGCTCAGATGGCAGGTCTGCTGTGTGAAGAGGAGGGGCCAGAGGCTGACAACGTCAAGTACTGCGGTTACTGCAAACACCATTACAGCAAGATGGTGAGAGAACATGTATTACATACATGCACACACCTACACAATCAAGAGGTTCAAGAGATTCTTCTAATGTACGTGTGTGTGTGTGTGTGTGTGTATACAGTAAGTGTGTGTGTGTGTGTGTGTGTGTGTATGAGTGTGTGTATGTGTGTTGGTGTATTGTATATTTTGATGTATAGACACATGTACCTGACAGGCTATGCACAGTGTTTCTAACAAACACCAAGTAAAACAGTGAAATGTGTAAATTAGCAAAGACAGAAATGTGTAAATTAGCAAAGACAGAAATGTGTAAATTAGCAAAGACAGAAGTCACAGAGCTTCTTAACACCCTGTTAACTACAACTGCTAATCAGTGTCTATTAATGAACGATTCTTTCCTGCAAAATCCGTGCATGCATATCTGTAGGTCTAGCACCTACATACATCTTGCCTAACCTGCTACATCCTGTGTGCCTCCTTATCAGATCTAGTATTGTGTAGTAGGCAGCTAGCAGAATGAAAACAGTGCTCTCTGCACTGTCAGCACTCACAGCCCTGGTGTTTTGCAGGTAGTAATCACTGCACACATTGCATTGACTTATCCAAGGTGAACATTCCATCCATTCAAAGGGAGAGAGCAGCGCTCTCATGACGTCACATTTGAGTGAGAAAATAGAGATAAGTGAGTGACACATACATATAGACATAGACATATAGGTGTAGGCTAGATAAGACAAGTTGCTGTGTGCACAAGCACATACCTTAATTTCCCAACAATTAGCTGCCGCTTATACATTGATTTTGCAAAATCTCTTCAGCTATGAGGTTAATACACGGGGCAGTTCATATGGTATTAATATGGTTTGGTTTCTTTTAACTTGCATAAAACACTGTCCTGCGGCTTATACACAATGTGGCTAATACACTGGAAATTACTGTATAGCCTCTCACTGAACTTGAGTGGTGTTGCATTGCTTAGCAATGGGGAGACGCCAAGACTATTTTTGTGGGTGGAACGATCAAAAATCAAAATAAATAAAAAATAAACCATTGAAAACACAATGTTGTATCTTTAAACTAAATTGGTTGGTAATGGATCTGTTGTATAAAAGCAATAGGATACTCATGAGAGAATTACAGCCGTGGCGACATCCTTCACCAACACCACTCCCCAACGAGTCATGTTGCTTAAATATATATATATATATATATATATATATATGGTACAAATGACTGCTAGACCACTCATTCACTATTATATTGGTCACTTTTTAAATGATTGGCGTCTTGAGGGCCCTGCATGCTAAACTATAAATAAAGTCTGTTTATTTGTAATGAATAATTTTTGTGTTTAGCTGATAGCAGTGGCTGTTTGCATTACGGTAGTGGCGATAAGGCACCGGGCCCAGACCTCGACGCTGGCCAGTCGAGCGGCGATCAGACACCTAATCGAAAAGGAATGGCATTCCTGGCGATGATTAGTCGAGGGCAGAAGGGGGTGGAGGCCTCAGAACGGCACGTCTCACTGTAAAAGATGGAGATTTATGTCCGCAAACGCTGTTTACGCGGGGTCGCGCGCCGGAGCCTTTTGTCATGTTCCGCCCATCTGAGCGCCTTCAAAGGGCCCACTGTGGCATGTAAAAGTGCGGGCGGGTGATATATGGAGTCTGTCGGGGTCCGGGCCAACTAATGAGGGGGGTTCCCCACCGTCTCTCTCTCTCTCTCTCTCTTTTACACACACACACACACTCCCACTCTCTTTTGCTCTCTCTCTCTCTCTCTCTCTCTCTCACACACACACTCACTCTTTTGCTCTCTCTCTCTCTCTCACACACACACACACACACACACACACACACACACACACACACACACACTCCCACTCTCTTTTGCTTTCTCTATCTCACACACACACACTCTCCCTCCATCTGTCATACACACACACACACACACTCATTCTGTCTCTCTCTCCCTTCCTGTGTCAGCAAAAGAAGCTGCGCTCTTCGGGGGAGACGGTGAGCAGCTCTTTCAACCACTCCAGAGGACGGTCCAGCTCACCTTCCCAGGACAAACACAGCTCGCACCACCACAGGCCCCGCAAGGTGTGTGTGTGTGTCTGTGTTTTGTGTGTGCGTGTGTGTGTCTGTGTGTTTGGAGGGGCCGGGGGGGTGGGGGGGTGGGTTCTAAAGTTCCAGAGTGCTGTAACTGTATTATTGTTATCAGATCAGGGCACTTTCCATGTCACACTCCAAACTGATCTGCAACCAGCAGTGGTGTTGAGAATACCTAGAACCGAGAAATCACACCCAGCTATCCTAACCGAGAAATCACACCCAGCTATCCTAACCGAGAAATCACATCCAGCTATCCAAAGTGAGAAATCACACCCAGCTATCCTAACCGAGAAATCACATCCAGCTATCCTAACCGAGAAATCACATCCAGCTATCCAAAGTGAGAAATCACACCCAGCTATCCAAAGTGAGAAATCACACTCCCTAATCCTAAACAGGAAATCACACCTTGTAATCCTAAACGAGAAATCACACTCTGTAATCCTAAACGAGAAATCACACTCTGTAATCCTAAACGAGAAATCACACTCTGTAATCCTAAACGAGAAATCACAGAAACGCCCTGTAATCCAAGTAAGTGTGGGCCTTACCTGTCCTCTCTTCCTTCCTCTTCTCACCTTTCATCCAATGACAGAAGACCTTTAGGTCGCAATCACACTCACACTCACACTCACACTAACACACATCTAATGACTGACGTGCACTCTGGCTTTGGTAGCAATTTATGACACAACTGTTGTGAATTACCCACAGTCAATTGCAGTTTAGTATTTATACATGACGAGATTTTATGTGATTATTTAAGGGGAATTTGCAATATATATCAAGCACTCTTACATTGGCTTTGTCATTGATGTTGACTTGTTGATTTGGTTAGCATTGCATTGCACAATTGCAAAGCAATTGAAAACATTGCAAACTCTTCAGTCATTATCATTGTCATTACATCAAGTCATATCAAGTTGGACCAATTCTCTTGTGTACATGCAATGTTTTTATGTCATTATTGTATGAAGAGATCCTGTGAAGTTGCTCTTCTTACACTGCGTGTGTGTGTGTGTGTGTATGTGCGTGTGTGTGTCGTGTGTCTCTCGCGTTGGGTTCTCCAGAGTCACAAAGACAAATCGAAGCAGAAGGAGCGACACAGGAAGTCGTCTGACTCGGGCGGCATGCCCAGCTTGGGGCCCTCCCTCTCCACTAGCCTGGACAAGGTCAGCGCTGACCACACCCCTTTTCACCTTTCCTCTCGCTCACCACTGTACATCCCACTCTTTGATGATGTGAAGTGTGAAGGGTGGGAAAGAGAGAGAGAGAGAGAGAGAGAGAGGGTGGGAAAGAGAGAGAGAGAAAGAGAGAGAGAGAGAGCAAGAGAGAGGGGGTGGGAAAAAGAGAGAGAGAGAGAGAGATGGAAAAGGAGTAAAAGTGATGTAAAGGCCTAAAAAGCAGATCTCATTTAACTCAGGCCTTGGTCAGTTCCTCTCCACCACCGGCCTTCACACTCTTCGGCTACAGTAGTAGTTTGGTCTCAGAGTGGTCATCACTGACTGTTGTGGAGGCTGCATTGAAATGGTCATAACTACACTGTGGGTCCTAATTTAGATGAGGAGTGAGTTAGTCATCACAGCACTGTGGGTCCTAATTTAGATGAGGAGTGAGTTGGTCATCACAGCACTGTGGGTCCTAATTTAGCTGAGTGAGTTGGTCATCTCATGATCACATTTGATTTGACTCAGGCCTTGGTCAGTTGGTGTTGATCAGACTAGTCTTTAAAGGCATCCTTGGTCAGTTAGTGTTGGTCAGACTAGTCTTTAAAGGCATCCTTGGTCAGTTGGTGTTGGTCAGACTAGTCTTTTAAAGGCATCCGCTGAATCAGCGTAATGTAACCTGATGTGTCTGGCGGCGTGTTTGATCTGTAAACATGAAGTGCATGCTGATGACCAGTGGGGCGGGGGTGGTGTGATAATGAACGTCTACATGGTCATGAATGTTTCTGCCTGACTGACGTGTGCCCTGATGCCTGTTCTCTGCCTCGCTGTGCAACACACACACACACACACACACACACACACACACACACACACACACACACACACACACACACACACAGTTGTCTTCCAGCCACCACAGCGGCGGCGGCAGCAAGGAGGGCGACAGCAAGCCCAAGAAGCTGAGCTCCCACAGTGCCAGTGGCCTGCCCCATCGCTGCAGCAAGAAGAGCACCAGCGGCCCCGGCAAGAGCTGCTCCTCTTCCTCTTGCTCCTCCAGCCCCTTCAACGCAGGTAATCAGCACTCCCATTGGGAACAAGTAGGAAAAGTGTGTAGTATGTATGTATATACTGTATATATATATATATGTGTGTGTGTGTGTGTGTTGTGTGTAATATAGTATGCAGTATATTTATTACACAGCCCTTCATAATGCTGAAGAATGCTCCATTCACTTGAATGGGCCTTCCCAACGTTCGGTGGTCTGATATTTCTCGATAACAGACCGTTGCTAAGTATGACAAACCGCTGTCAAGGAAAATGTGTTTTGTGCTTCTAATTTACGTCCTTCGTATCACTCCGCAACTACTGGAACTTCATTCAAAAGTGAAAGCAGACGGTTGATCAGCTGTGTTCTAAAGAATGTTTGATTCAAGTTCGGCGTGTGTTGTTGCAAATTATTTGTTTCTCAGCAAAAGCCTTGATGAAACGGTAACAAATAGTTTATGTAGGCTAAAGATATTGTGGGGAGTTTATTGTTTCGTTTTGGCAAGTTGCCGTGTAATAGATGGGATAATGTATAGAACGCAGGTCATTATCGGGAAATAGGTCCCTTCAGGTTGGAACAAGACCCCTCCGCTGCGTGTCGGGGTCCGGTCTGCCCTGTCGGGACCTATTTCCCGATAATGACCGCAGTTCTGTACATTATCCCTTACATATATATTGTGTAAATATATTGTGAAATGCTTGCAGATCATACATGTTATTACATGTGTATTTGGATGCTTGTAGATGTGGGTTGAGGCAGAGTGGTCCTGTGGCAAAGTGGAAGAGGTAATCTGTGGTAGATAGTGTGTGTGAAGGTGTTAAGACACTACAAGCAAAGTAGTATAGCATAGCATATTTCAGACATCATCTAAGATACATGCCAGCAGGCCTGTCATGTGCAGGGTGCTCTGTTACTGCCACCTCAGGGTGATGTGTTGATTTGTACATCAGTAGAGAGGTCTACTTCCCCTTTGATGGGTTTTACGCCGGCTTGGTTTGGAGCCAAATGAGATGACTGAGAGACTTTTATTGTTTCCCCTATGAGTTCTTCTCTTCCTTAAATTTTAGATTTTCAAAACATTCTTTCTCTCTCTCTTTAATTAGTGCTTTCAGTTTCAAGACAAAACTAGATGTACCGCAGAGCGGTACAAAATATGACCACCGCCCAGTCCAGCACATTTTTTTCCACAAAAATAAATCACGCTGAAAGGCCTATATGATTCTAACTGTCTCACTAAATTGCATTATCCACACTCAATTCTCACTGATATCTGCTAGACAACAAGTACCAAAACATGAAAATGTAAAATTCATTTTATACAACCCCGCCTCCATCTTGCCTGTTCATAATTCTGAGAAATTCTTTAATTGTGTGCATGTGTGCATGTACATGTTTATGTTATGTGTGTGTGTGTGTGTGTGTGTGTGTGTGTGTGTGTGTGTGTGTGTGTGTGTGTGTGTGCGTGCGTGCTTGTGTGTGTACCTGCGTATGTGCTTGTGCATGCAAGCGTACATATGTCTACTGTGTGAGTATGTGTCATACGTATGATTACTGTGAATGTATGTGTGTGTGTGTGTATCTGTTTGTGCACATGTGTGTACATGAAATGAGTTAACATGACCCTTGGAGGCAAACATACAGAACAAAATGGTCATCCTAGTCCCTACAGTTCTCAAGATATTCACAGAAAACTGTGTCTGCCCTACCCTCCTTTCGGGGGGTCCAGTCCAGCGTGGTGGCTACAGATCAAAACGAAAAATGACGGTTCCATGCTATCCATGTGGGGTTACATGCCCACCAAGTTTTGTGTACCCCGGTCTTTCAGTGTCCCGGGAATCCTTGTTGGTGTACGTCACTAAATGTACACATAAATTATTTTATTGTAAGGCCCCCCATGAACGAAAGTACACAAAAAGCATGCATACGGAGGGTGTCATAATGATCCTACACTTTTAATTTCGTGCAGTTTTGACCTTGTCAGCCAGAGATATTGTGATGAAAACACCTAATTTTTTGCTTTTTAATTTTTAACTAGGTGGCGCTATACATGAAATAAGTGGTAATGGGATGGGTTGACATGCCCCCTTAAGACCAACATACATAAAAAAGGTGGACCTCCTAGGCCCTACGGTTCTCGAGATATTCACAGAAAACTGTCTCCGGCCACCTACAGGCCAGTTGGTGTATAGTAACATAAATTAATTTATTGTGTGGCCCCCCATGAACGGAATTCCACAAAACTTGGCGTGCATACAGAGGATGTCATAATGATCCTACACTTCCAATTTCGTGCAGTTTTGACTATGTTAGGTCACAGATACCTGCGATTACAACACCTCATCTTTACTTTTTTGTGTTTAACTAGGTGGCGCTATACATGAAATGAGTGGTTATGGAATGGGTTGACATGGCCCCTTGAGATCAACATACAAAAAAAAATGGTCCTCCTAAACCCTACGGTTCTCGAGATATTCACAGAAAAATGTGTCTGCCCTACCCTCCTTTCGGGGGGTCCAGTCCAGCGGGGGGGCCACAGATCAAAACGAAAAACGATGGTTCCATGCTATCCATGTAGGGTTACATGCCCACCAAGTTTCGTGTACCCCGGTCTTTCAGTGTCCCGGGAATCATTGACGGAAATTTGGGCATGCGAAAAAAAAAAAAAAAAATCTGACTAAACAGCTGCGCGGCGGTCATAATAACAAGATCTTTCTACCTATCTATCTATCTATCTATCTATCTATCTATCTATCTATCTACAGTACCTGTGAATATCTATTAATCTACATTATCTGTCTATCCTATTCTTCTATAGCCTAGAAATCTAGACGCGCCCCTAGCGGCAGCAAATTACATTTGCTGCCAGGACTAGTCTAGCAACTCTCCGTTGGCTTGTGAGCTCCAGAAATCGAAACTCAATCAGGCCAATGAAATTGTGTATAGAGTCAGGCTAATTCTTCTGTCTTCATACTTCTTCTTCTTCATCTATCTGTCTGTCTGTCTGTCTATCTATCTATCTATCTATCTATCTATCTATCTATCTATCTATCTTTTGTAAGGAGGTAAAAACAGTGCCATCTCTGCTCTGTTTCCTCAGGGGGCACGTCATCGTTGTCGTCCACTCAGGACTTCCTGCAGCTGTCCTCCTCATCCTGCCGTCTGGAGCGGGAGCGGGAGCCCGAGGAGCCGGCGGCCGAGCCGCGGGAAGAGCGCAAGCGCCGGAGCCTCCCGCGGGAGGAGGAGGAGGAGGAAGAGGAGGAGAAAGAGGAAGAGGAGGAAGAAGAACAGGATGGGGCAAGGGAGAGGGAGAGCAAGTACCTCAAGCCCCCAGCGTTGCAGCCGCCGGCCCTCACGCCCGTCAATGGGCCGTCCGAGGCCGAGGCCAACACCTTCGAGAACAAGGTCACCATCTCCACCTACGGCTCCATCATGCGCATCACTTCCTCCTCTGGACTGGGCAGCGGCAGCAAGGTAGGCAGACCACCCCCCACCCCCCCCCCCCCCACCCCCCACCCCAAACACAAACACACACACACACATGGACACGGACACACATACACACACACACACGGACACACACATACACACACACACACACACTGTTCTAGTGTTGCTGTTCTAGAACTCCCCACTGGGACTTTCAGGGTTCTAAGACGCTTTGGTTCCTCGATGTCAGTATAGGTTTCAGTTTAGAATTCACAACTCTCCCGTACAAATGTTGAATTGAGGAACTTTCAGAGCCGTATAATGGAAAACCAGTCGTATTCAAAATTTGTTTGGGGGTAGGTTGAGTGCACCAAGTTATAGTACATTCATTACATTACAGTAATAGCATTACAAATTGCAGATAAAGTCTGCATAGGCTGTGGTATAGGCTGGGTGGTATAGCATATAGGTGGTATAAGCATTTCTTTTGAGTGTTTTTGAGAGTATGAAAGTATATTTGGGCTGTGAGACTTTTGACTCTATACTATAAGTGAAGGGTTTTTAACTGAAAGTGGAACAATGACTCATGAGCGTAGTGACATTTTTAGCTTAGTTGAGGGGGTGTTTAAACTGAGGCTGACGCCCTTTCATCAGAGGAATACATCAGACACTGATTCACATGAGTGGAGTTTGAGAACAGATTGCAGTTCACTGTAATTGTATCTAAGACTGTCACACACTAACACTGTTGTTGTGTCTGCTGTGCTGACTATGGCCACACACTAAGACTAAACTTGACTTTTACCAAACCAGTTACAGTAAGTCCCTGGAGGTAGACTATCCAAGTCCAGTTTTACCCTGGACCTCCCCTCAGAGCGTATATACGCATCTCCGCCAAGGCCCAACGGCCCCCTTTAATGCTCATTATGTCTCTCATAACGTTAGCAAAAGCAAAACTTAATTCACACAGTCACCCTCCAGAATGTAGTGGGTCCTTCCTTGGTGCCTTTCCACCAAGTACCCTTTCAAGTTTCATGAAAATCAGGTCAGGAGTTTAACCTCCATGGCAGAGGTCAAAATGACTAGGAAGATGAATGAAATAAGGGTCCCATTAAATGTGTGAAATTGATATGATTTCAATTAGGACTTACGTTTGATTATAATTATTATATAGTATAAATTATATCATTTCAATTCAAGTTGTAGTTTAAAGGCGTAGTTAGGTGATCTCTGTGACTTGCACAGGTGCGTAAGCTGAGCTCCAAGACCAGCAGCGGCCACCCACTGCAGTCCACGCCGCCCGTTCTGGAGGAGTCCGTCCCGCCCGAGCGTCCGTCCTCCTCGCCGTCGATGCCCCGCAGCGAGCGCCGTCACCGCGGCAACAAGAAGAGCCGCCACGGGCCGGGCCGGCCGCGCGGCAGCAAGAACCGCGAGCGTGAGAAACGCGGCGAGGACGAGACGCAGACGCACCAACCTCCGCATCAACCTCCGCAGCAGCAGCAGCAGCAGCAGCACCGTCACCACCACCACCACCACCACCATCAGCCTGGGCTCCACAGCCAGACACAGCACCAGGCCCAGACTCAGCATCAGGGCCAGGGCCAGCATCAGGTCCATCAGGCCCAGCATCAGGCCCACCAGGCCCAGCATCAGGTCCATCAGGCCCAGCATCAGGTCCACCAGGCCCAGCATCAGGTCCATCAGGCCCAGACACCGGCGCTGCAGGGGGGAGCCCTGGCCTTCTCCTCCGCCCCCTACCCCAGCCTGCCCCCAGCAGCTTTCCACGCCACCGCCACCACCAACTCTCTGCTCAGCTCCGGTGAGTGTCAGTGTGTGTGTGTGTGTGTGTGTGTGTGTGTGTGTGTGCATGAATAAGAGCTGCGTACGTGTTGCAGACATCTATAGACCAGAGGTGCGTTCAAATTTGGCAAACAGTTGCGAACGGTCGTGGTGAACATGTTTTCTTTGAATAGTTAAATTTGAACGATTTGGATACAAGGATACAAGGATACAAGGAAGTTTATTGTCACATGCATATAGTTACTGGAAGTAAGAAATGCAGTGAAATTATATCTGGTGTCAGCCTATTTGTGCATTTATGGGGGGGGGGGGGGGGTAAAAAGTGCAGTAGAAGAGGGGTTTAGTAGATTAAGTGGCAAGGGCTGCATAAGAAAGGTGGGGGAGGATTGGGATGACAATGGAGATGGGATAGTGTGCTGTGTATGTGGGGAGAGGGCAGTATGCAATATGTGTGTTGGAGAAGCTTCCTCATGAGACAATGTTCTGTGTATTTGGGGGGGGGGGGCAGTGTGCTGTAAGTATGTTGGGGATGTGTGTTGGAGAAGCTTCCTGATGAAATAATGTGCTGTGTATGTAGGGGAGGGGGGGGGGGCAGTGTACTGCAAGTATGGTGAAGGGACTTACTATTGCAAGCAGAGTACTGTATGTATGATGTATGTGAGTGATGACAGTGAAGATGTGTGTGTGGGCGGGAGGGGAGTGGAGCAGTGACTGTGTGTGTGTGTGTGTAGTGTGTGTGTGGGTAGGTGGGGGCAGTGTGCTGTAAGTATGTAGAGGATGTGTGTTGGAGAAGATCCTGAAGACAATGTGCTGTGTATATAGGGAGGGGGGGGGGCAGTGTGCAGCAAGTATGTAGAGGAGGCTTACTGTAGCTAGCAGTGTGCTGTATGTATGTGAGGTGATGATGTAAGTGTGTGTGTTTTTTGTGTGTGTGTTGGGGGTGGGGGGGGGGGGCAGAAAGGCTAGGCATGGGTAGATAGATGGAGGAGAAATCAAAAATAATAAATAAAAAGTTCTATGGAGATGTGCAAAAGTTGGAGAAAGTCAGATATGTGTGTGTGTCACGTGTGTGTGTGTGTGTGTGTGTGTGTGTGTGTGTGTGTGTTCTGACGTGTGATGAAATAAGAAAATAAATAAAAGGTCTGTAGCATAGGGAGAGGTATGTAAAAGTGCTAAAAGTCTTGTAGGTGTGTGTGTGTGTGTGTGGGGGGGGGGGGGGGTCATGAGTGCTGAGGAGTGAATGAGTGCAAAGTCAGTATAGTGTGAGTTCAGAGTTGGGAAATGTTTGAGAGTGCTGAGGAGTGAATGTGTGCAAAGTCAGTATAGTGTGAGTTCAGAGTTCGGATGGCCTGGGGATAAAAACTTCTCCTGAGTCTCTCAGTTCTGGCTTTGTGACTACATAGGCGTCTTCTTGATTTCAGCGGTAGGAATAATCCATTGTTAGGATGAGAAGAGTCCTTCAGAATCTTTTGGGCTCTTAGAAGTACTCTTCTGGAATAGATATCTTGTAGAGCAGGGAGTTGAGTTCTTATAGTACGTTCAGCTGAGCGCACTACTCTCTGCAGAGTACTACAATCTCTAACTGTGGAGTTCCCATACCAGGTGATGATGCTACCAGTTAGAACACTCTCAACCGCTGAAGTGTAGAAGGCCTTCATGATGGATGTAGAAACTTTGAATTTCCTTAGCTGACGAAGGAAGTAGAGTCGTTGTCTGGACTTCTTCAGAACATTTTGAGTGTTAACAGTCCATGTTAAGTCTTCAGTAATGTGGACACCAAGGTATTTAAAACTTGTGACTCTCTCTACAGGTTGCCCGCTGATCATTAGTGGGGTGTAACTGTAGTTCTGCTGCTTCCTTCTGTAATCCACTACCATTTCCTTGGTTTTATTGATATTCAGTGTCAAGCTGTTAGATTGACACCACTGTGCCACCTCATCAACCTGATCCAAGTAGAGCTGTTCATTGTTGTTACTAATCAGGCCCAAGATCACTGTGTCATCTGCAAACTTGATGATGGAGGTATGACTACTGTTGGCTTTGCAGTCATGTGTGTAGATGTTGTACAGCAGTGGACTCAAAACACAGCCTTGGGGAGCACCAGTGCTGATGGTTAATGAGTCAGATGTCAGACCCCCCACTCTAACCACTTGTGAACGGTTGGTGAGGAAGTCAAATATCCAGTGACACAGGGTGGTGTTCAGTCCTAAGGCCTTCATCTTTGTGACCAAGGTGAGAGGTACTATCGTGTTGAATGCTGAACTAAAGTCAATGAACAGCATCCTCACATAATTCCCATTCCCCTCCTCCAGGTGAGTTAAGGTGGTGTGCATGAGGTTTGAGATGGCATCCTCTGTAGACCTGTTGGCTCTGTAAGCAAATTGGAGGGGGTCGAAGGAGGCAGGGAGGGATGAGCAGATAATGTTTTTCACAAGCTTCTCAAAACACTTCATCACATTTGGTGTTAACATTCCATTGTAACGGTAATTGCATTGTTACCTTCATCAAGCTCACATCCAGTTCCACTGTATGTTCGTGGAGAACTACCTCCTCAGACTGTTCGGGATTGTTCTTCGCAAGCGTTCGCTGAAAACTCAAGGCTAACAGAAAACTGTTTGGAAACGTTTGCATATTGTTCACATATAACGTTTGCCTATGTATACGAATTTGAATGCATCTCTGCTGTTTGGTGTTGAGTATGTTGGTGTGCATGGCGTAGAAAGATCTTATATGGCAGTACACTGTGTATACAATGTATAACACAGGTTAGATATGCTGAGCAATCTTGCATGGCTTATATATGAATGTATTATGTGTGTGTGTGTGTGTGTGTGTTTGTGTGTGGGGGTAGGGTATAAGTGTGTATGCACAGCTATGTATTATTTGTGTGTGTGGGTGTAAGTGTGTCTGTACATCTATGTATTATTTGTGTGTGTGGTTGTAAGTGTGTGTGCAGCTATGTATTATTTGTGTGTGTGGGTGTGTGTGTGTATGTGTTTCCAAAGTGTGGATATTACGTGAAAAGACTGGGTGTGTACTAGTCATGCGAGTGGAGCAGGTTTCCTTCCTTACAGTTGAACTGTGGCATTCAGTATCTTAACTAAGATATAGTCAAATATAGTATATAGTATAAGTATATATACTCTTTTGATCCTGTGAGGGAAATTTGGTCTTTGGAAGCACACTCAGCACACAGTGAACACACGGTGAGGTGAAGCACACACTAATCCCGACGCAGTGCCAATGAGCTGCCTGCTACAGCGGCACTCGGGGAGCAGTGAGGGGTTAGGTGCCTTGCTCAAGGGCACTTCAGCCGTGCCTACTGGTCGGGGTTCGAACCGGCAACCGTCCGGTTACAACTCCGAAGCGCCAACCAGTAGGCCATGGCTGCCCCTCAACTGTGCATTAGTATCTTAACTTTGTCCATGCCTTAAGAAATGTTCAGCATATTGCATCCACTCCTACAAACCCCCAACCTCCCAAATACTTCAAGGCAAGCAGCTATCATGACACCAAGAACTAGGCTATATTTTGTACTGTATCTGTTGGCCTGCAATGATAGCCACCACAGGGCTGTATGGCATACTAAGTGTTGGTGGTACAGTGGTTAACATAGCAGACTTGCAAGTAGCTGGCCTGGGATTGGCCTATGTCTTTACTATACATAAAAGTTGCATTGGACAAAGTTGTGGACTCTTACTGGACCTTTACTGTAGATTGACTGTAGGTTTAGGGCAGCCGTGGCCTAACTGGTTAGGGCTTCGGGCTTGGATCAGAAGGGTTGCCAGTTTGATCCCCGACCAGTAGGAAAAATGTGGGCGGGAGAAGTGGTTGAGCACTGCTCTCCCATGCCCACATCCACGGCTGAAGTGCCCTTGAGCAAGGCAACTAATCCCTCACTGCTCCCCGAGAGCTGCTGTAGCAAGGCAGCTCACTGCCCCTGGTTAGTGTGTGCTTCACCTCACTGTGTGTGATCACTGTGTGCTCTGACCATACTGGCAAACACTGACTGAGAGA
>NW_027468564.1:49449060-49456560 GCF_046254945.1 Alosa pseudoharengus
TCCTGTCCCCTAGAGATAAACTACCCCCTCCCTCCCTCCCACACACACACACACACACACACACACACACACACAACCCCACTTTGCCTTTTTACTACACCCCCCCTCCCTCCCACACACACACACACACACACACACACACACACACAACCCCACTTTGCCTTTTTACTACACCCCCCTCCCACCCACACACACACACACACACACTCAACCCCACTTTGCCTTTTTACTACACCCCCCTCCCACCCACGTCATCCCGCCTCATTCCACACAAACAAGCCATTGAATGGAACTGATGAGTCGGCAGCTAGCTGCTCTCATTAGCCTTCTGTGACACACGTCTCTCATCATTTTACCTGGTAGACTGCTGGGTCTTTGTCCACGCTTGGAGCTCAGATGATTGACAGACGTGTGGACGTCTACAGGCGCAGAGGTATACTTGAGGGTTCTTCACGGTTCTGACTAGAACCCTCGGGTCCGTTTGGTTTTGCGGACTGATATTGACGCCCGTTACGGGACGTACCTTTTTGGTGAGGGTCAGGGTCAGGGTCCAGTTTAAGCACACCAGAAGGAGAACCCAGAAGGATCATGTCTTTATATAGTCTGTGCATTTGGGGCTCTTTGTAGATTCTCCCAGATGTCCTCTTTGGAGACAAACCAGGTCAAATTGGCTGGATTTGGTCCATGACTGACTGTGGCATAGGCTAAGCAGTCTGCAGTGAGTCCTCTATGGGCCGGGACTTTTAGAAGCATTCTTGACACCTGTCATCAGACTGCTGACTCTGGCTGATTGATTGACAGACACTGACAACATCATGCGTCCACAGGTATGCTCAAGGTTTGTGCTCAAGGGTTCTTCACAATTCAATCAAGAACTGGGGGTTCCACTGGGTGAAGTGGAACCCCTTTGTTTTGCTGCCTGATAGTGAAGCCCACCATGGCAGTTCGCTTTTAGTGGGGGCAGGTTAAGGTTCCGTTTCAATGCACCATCAGTGATGGGTATCTGTGGGCAGGTGGTGGTCCAGGGACACAGAAACACTGTCGGATAGACTCCCATGGAACCCTGCATGTTGATAAATGACCATCAAGTGTGTACCTGAGGGGGTAAATACGAATTCAAGTGTGTACCTGAGGGGGTAAATACGAATTCAAGTGTGTACCTGAGGGGGTAAATACGAATTCAAGTGTGTACCTGAGGGGGTAAATACGAATTCAAGTGTGTACCTGAGGGGGTAAATACGAATTCTTCCATTGAGATGATTTAATGTTATTTTAACACCGTTGTGTTTTGTCAATAAAAATGGTTGATTGCAAACAAAAGAAAGTAAGGCATCAAGAACCCAAAGGGCTCACCTAAAGTCTTTTTTCACTTAATGCAGTGTATTGATGTAAAGGACTCGCTTTGAAGCTATAGTGGCGTTCCTCCATGGGGGGAAACTAGGAAACCTTTTCGATTGAGTGAAATTGCTGAGCCCGAACTTTTTCCAATGACCGGCCTGGGTCAGTGGCTGCTGTGTGGCACCAGCGCAGCAGAATGTGGACAGACCTCACTCGCACTATGGGCCTCAACTCACACTAACCTTCATGACTCCCAGTATTAGGAGATGTGTCAGTCATTTGCTGTTTCCAGTCAATCTAACTTATAGTTCCTGATATATCCACTTTTTTGGTGTTGTCTGAGTGCTTGTGAGGTTGGGGGTGTTGATGTGATCAGGCATACCATTACCTATAGTTTTTTTATTATTATTCTGTACCCTTGAGAACCTTCTTATCTCTGTTAGGAATCACTTTTGGTCGATTTTAATGACCATAAAAAAGGAGAAACAACCCATTCCTTAACTCTTGAGAAAACTGGAGTATTCATTCAGGCTTGTGTTTTGGTTACAAATTATGAATGCACAAGTTTTCACAATGTCAGGGGGTTGAAGATATCTGATTCTGGCCATGAAGAATGGGCTTATGCAAGGTCTCTGCTGACATTTTTAAAATAGCATTATTAATTAGCAATCATGTACTCTCGACTGGTAATTAATGACACAAATGTCTTTGCCCCATGCCTCATATTGTTAGTGAGTATGGACTAGGACCAGGTCATGCTGAATTGTAGGTCAGAGAGGGGCGTCAGTTTAGATTATTACACTGGAGCTACAGTAGAACAGACACTAATTAAAGTGCTGAGCATCAGAAGTGCTGTGTCTGAAAGTTAAGCTGTTTTTTCACTGCGCACATTTAACCATGGCCACACTGCCCCCATGTGGTGAGTAGTAGGAGGTGCAGTACAGAGAGAGAGAGAGACAGAGAGAGAGAGAGAGACAGAGAGAGAGTGGGACTCTCTGCCAATGATGAACTCAGCCAAGAGAAATCCCAGAACAGCACCCTGATTATTATGGGATGTTATATAGACCCATTTCTGTAATTCGAAATGTATGTGTGTGTCTAAAAAAAAGATGATGCATACTGTCTGGTGTCATAAGGTGTGTGTGTGTGTGTGTGTGTGTGTGTGTGTGTGTGTGTGTGTGTGTGTGTGTGTGTGTGTGTGTGTGTGTGTATGTGTGTGTGTGTGTGTGTGTGTGTGTGTGTGTTTGAAAGAGAGGGGGGGTGATACATTGTGTCTGGTGTCATCAGGAGAGTTGGTGCGTCACACTGACACACTCTGTGACGCAGGTGGGCACCAACCCAAAAACACACCCATGCACACACACATACACACACACACACACACACACACACACACCCACACAAACACACGTTCAGTGTCACAGTCTTTAAAACTCACATATCATAACACAACACACATAATGTGTTATTTCCCCCGAATTCACTGTAGTTAATTTATAATTTACTTTACAAGAATAAACTCACCATAGTGTTCTACACTACTTTATCTCTCTCTCTTTCTCTCTCTTTCTCTCTCTCTAGAGCTGAGTAGTGCTCTAGAGGTCTCTGATGATTGGGAGATGGACAGGGATAGAGAGCTGTTATTGCTGTATTGAGTCTGTAATTGATGGAAACGTTTGCTTTCTTGTCTGACTTAGTTCTCCTCCTCCGCTAACAAAGCTTGCATTACAAAGTGTGTGTGTGTGTAGCAATATGGGACGTAAAAGGGATAAGAGTTAGAGCGAAGCAGGACGGGAGAGTGACCAGAAAAGAGAAGAAGACAGACAAGGACCAGGTTGAATGCAGTCCATTCACCATTTTTCCATCAGATATTCTCATAAGGAGATATACAATCCTGGCAGCCAGGTTTTTGCCCCTGGATGACTGGATAATGACAGTTTAATAACACACCTTTATTTCTCCTCCTCTCTTTCTTTCTTCCAGAAACCAAAACATACCAATGCCATCTGCAACTTATCAAACACAGTTTAGATTAGAAGTGGATAGTGCACTGTCTTAGGTGAGCAAGAGTAGCGAGAAAATGTGTTTTGTTTATGTTATGTTTAATCTGCACCCTGTGCCACACATTGAGCTAGCAGCAGATTGTAGCCTACATGCTAGTCGACCCTAGACGGGATCCATCCGCAGACTAACTTAACTCCGACTAGGCAGATCCATCAGCAAAGTTGTGAGTTCAATTCCCAGCTTCCTCCGGTGTGCCCTTGAGCAAGGCACTTAACCCCAAGTTGCCCCGGGGACAATGTAATTCCTTGTAATAAAGCTGACATGCGTAAGTCACTTTGGACAACAGTGTCTGCTAAATGAATACATGTGAATGTAAATGATATGAGCTTATCCAAGATAGCCCATTGAACCCAGCCCTGAATCATGTGTGCTTTGAGGCAGACTCTCACAGACTCATCCAGTGAATAGAAACCAGGTGACCTCAGCCCAAGAGAGAAAAAAACCCTTAACAAATTCCTGACCTAAAGCCACTCTCACACAGAGGCGTGTTTCCCAAAACCATAGCAACTTTGTTGGTTGCAATGCAATCTCTCATTGCCAACCAACTAAGTTGCTAACATAGGACCCTTTTTTTAAAACCCTAACCATAACCCTAACCCCGAACGGGGAACATAGGACCCGGGGAACATAGGGATGACCCCTTATCAACTATGGTTTTGGGAAACGCACCCCTGCATAGTACTGACTGGATGCAGCTCAACTTTCCATTGGGCAGGCCTAGTACCAAGTGCCTGGTGCGGTTTTTGCTGAGGCAATACCAAAAGTGATATGATAACACTACAGACTAGGTATTGACTGGTCAGAGAGAATTGTCACTAGAACTATCACACATAGCCTATGCTACCATCAGGTTAGCTTAGCTTACCCTCTAGCCACCTTTGAGCAGCCAGAGTTGTTGTGTCATCTGAGCTCTGATATAAGATTTCCTAAATCCCTCATAAGTCTTTTGTGCTTTCAGCCTACTCTGAAAGAAACTTTGTCTCGTTGCCGTGACGGCCTGATATTGACTCCTGGCAGTTTCATGTAGCAGTCAAACGTCTGGACCCATTTATGAGGATTTCTTTATGTAATGTTTACATTGTAGAACAAAACTGAAGGTCAAAACGGCATTAACACACGTGGGATTATGTTGTAAGCAAAACATCGTAAACAACATTTTTTGTTGTGTTAACAGCTTTTCACACTCTTTTCTCTTAACCATCATTTTCTCTTAACCATAAATCCCTGGAATGGTATTCCAACAGTCCTGGTGGTGTTCCCATACATGTTGAGGACTTGTTGGCTGCTTTTCTTTCACTTTTGTCATTCCAACAGTCGTCATTAAGGCAAACAGAGGCTACTTTAAGGAATCTCACACAAAACATAGCCTACATTGATATGATAGTGTTAAAAATCCTAAATAATGTTTCTTGTTTTAGTATCCTCCATTTACCTTCAAGATGGCTTTGCACACTATTGCCATCATCATAACAAGCTTGACAGTCGACCTAGAATGCTCTCTATATGCAATGCCATCCTGAGACTCTAGATGGCAGTGTAGGGAAGCTACATTCAACACACTTCCATCTCAAGAGATCTCTCTATCACCCCCCTCCTCCCCCTTTCTATCTGTCTCTCTGTTTTTCTATGCCGGTATCACACCCTCTCTTTCCAGGATGTTTACTTTCCCGTTCCTGCATTGATTTTCGTTACTGTGCCAACCCTATAGTCTATTATTATACAGTGTTTTACAACTGGCTTAACACTTGTGCCGGTGCTGAGTTCGCTTTTTCAAAACATAACAAGTTCACCATATGAGCAAACTGTGTATACCAAACAGTGGATACTTTGCAATGCTTTTGTACATTTAACTGTACTGTATGTATACATCATAGGCCGTCAGATTGGCCACCATGGTATCTGCTGTATCTAGCCAAACCAACAGACCAAAAAACTCATGATAAGTTCTTTGTCTGAACTATTTGTGGGGATTGTGGGATTGCACAAGCTAAAGATGTTTTTCAAGCAAGATAAAATGTTAGGGGTGCACCATTATATCGGCCTAACATCGGTATTGGCTGATACTCGCCTTCTTGACCGGTATTAGATCCATTGGGAAATAATGACATTTATACTGTAATGTCTATCAGTCATTTTAAACAGTCTATGGTTATGTCACATTAATCAGGTGCCGGTTAGTAAAGCAGTCCTTGTGAGGAGTTGGTGATATGGTGGAATGGACATGATGTTGACAAAAAGAAAATTATGTGGAAAACTATAACATAGAAGCACAGACACACACACACACACACACACACACACACACACACACACACTTCCTCACACACACACCTACACAGAGACACACACACACACACACACACACACACACACACACACACACACACACACACACACACAATCTCTATCTCTCTCTCTCTCCACCCCTTTCTCTCTCCTCTCTCTCTCTCTCTCTTTCTCTCTCTCTCTTAAAAAAAATGCTTCTGTGACACCCTGATAGTAATGATTACTGGCCCTGCACTTAAAACCGCTGATTGACCCAGTGGTTGCCTATGAATTAAGACTAATGGCCTAATCAGAGCTGTGATTCGCCATCCGTCCCCAGGGCCTCTCCTCTGGGTCTCCCCTCCAGGACCTGTCCAGTACAGGGCATTCAGTCTCTCACACACATCAACCCACTAAACACTCGCCACTGTGCTGGGACTGGAATGCTAGTTTAGTTAGAATTTGGTAGGGTTAAATGGGACATGTTTGTGCTTAGGGTGTGTGTGTGTGTGTGTGTGTGTGTGTGTGTGTGTGTGTGTGTGTGTGTGTGTGTGTGCGCGTGCGTGCGTGCATGTGACACACACTAAGACGTACCTAAGTGCTTCTCTCAGCATCAGTACCTAAGCGCTTCTCACTAGCGGTCTCCAGGGCTGTGGCGATGGCCCTGTCATGTGATATCAGATCAGCCACGAGATGAGTGTAATTGCTCCAGTCATTCTAATTAGTCCTCCCTACTCTACCAGGCTTACCCTTACCTAACGGTAGAATCAAGCGCCCCCCCCCCCCCAATAATCAAAACCAGCCAATACAACCTCCCAATAATCAGGAATATTAACTGTTATAGAACATGAAGAAGTCATCCCATTCCCCTCGATGTTTAACTCAAAGTTACACCCCTTGGGTAGAATCAAACAAAAGGAAAGAACTGAACTGGAAAATCAAGTCGTGGGAACAAGGAAAGGAATGAAACAAGCTGCATTTGCCCATACTTTTGAATGAGAACACAGGACAGGCCAGAGATTCACATAGATATGGATGATGTTCACATTGAAAACTATTAGCATGTATACAGCTGTGATAATGTACCAATTCATTCACTGAAGGGCTGTGTGTGTGTGTGTGTGTGTGTGTGTGTGTGTGTGTGTGTGTGTGTGTGTGTGTGTGTGTGTGTGTGTGTGTGTGTTTGTGTGTGTACCTGTGTGTGTGTGTGTATGTGTGTCTATCTATTTGTGTGTGTGTGTGTGTGTGTGTGTGTGTGTGTGTGTTTGTGTGTGTGTGTGTGTGTGTTTTTGAACACCACCTATGACCTTGAGGTAAGTGCTTAGTTAGGTGCAGGAGTGAGTACAAGCAGGACAGGACATTTCCAACATCCATCACCGGGGTTGCAAGGGGAGCCAACTGCCATAATCATAATAGCGCAAGGACAGTCATAGGCCTCTGACTGGCTCTGCTGCCTGTCACTCAGTGCTCTCCCTCTGAGGTGTCCCTCCCCCATTGGCTGGCTGCCAGGTATGCCCCCCCCCCTTCTTACAGCAAGCCGCCGCCCTCCCTCCTCCTTTTCTCAATGAAACTGAAACTGCCAGTGGGGCTGATTTACAACTCAGGATGCTGAGCAGGAAAATGAGAAGTGGTGCACACTGTGTTGCCCCCTGCAGGTAACCCCCAGAACCTAGTCAATGTCAGCCGTTTCTCAGACGTAACCCCAGGCCTAGGCAGTTAAGACCCACGATACCCCCTTGAGGTTATTGTAGATAGCAGGGACCTACTGTCGAGCGAAGTCGCACGTCCCTCTGCGGCGCAGATAACCTATTACTCCTATTTTAAATATCCCCC
>NW_027468564.1:49464060-49484060 GCF_046254945.1 Alosa pseudoharengus
CATTCCCTGCGTCAGTGCACTACTTTTCCCCAACAAGCCCGCAAGTTTAATAGGGAACACCAAGAGAGAGGGAGAGAGAGAGAGAGAATATTGAGAGAGGTAGAGGGAAGAAGAACAGAAGGAGAGAATATTAAGAGAGGTAGAGTGAAGAATAGAGAGAGAGAGAATATTGAGAGAGGGAGAATGAAGAAGAGAGAATATTGAGAGAGAGAGAGTGAAGAAGAGCGAGAATATGGAGAGAGGTACAGTAGAGGGAGGGAGAGAGAGAGAATATTGAGAGAGGTAGAGGGAGGGAGAGAGAGAGAGATGGAGCCATTTGGGACCAGACCCCTTCAGTCGGATCATGGTGACCAGATTTAGAAAGCTGTGAGGGATGAAAATAGCCGCTCGCCTTGCCACAGTATTTTTGGGTAGGCCATCTGCTATTCCTCCTCCCCCGTTCACAAAGTGTGCTACGGCCGCATGCTCTGATGGGTTGACCCGCAACTGTGGCTGAGCCAGAGGTTTTAAGTATGGCTCAGAGCAAACTTTATACTGGTCGTGATGATGGTAGGGGTGTCCAGTTTGTGCCAGTTTGTGGGCCTCTCACTTCCTGGTTTGTGGGGAAGCTCGGATGGCTTGATGCTTGAACAGTGGCTGAGGGTGGTGGTGGATGACTGTGGTGGTGGTGGTGGATAACTGTGGTGGTGGTGGATGACTGTGATGCTGGTGGTGGTGGTGGATAACTGTGGTGGTGGTGGTGGTGGATGACTGTGATGCTGGTGGTGGTGGTGGATGACTGTGGTGGTGGATGACTGTGGTGGTGGTGGTGGATAACTGTGGTGGTGGTGGTGGTGGATAACTGTGGTGGTGGTGGTGGTGGATGACTGTGGTGGTGGTGGTGGATAACTGTGGTGGTGGTGGATAACTGTGGTGGTGGTGGTGGTGGATAACTGTGGTGGTGGTGGTGGATGACTGTGGTGGTGGTGGTGGTGGATAACTGTGGTGGTGGTGGTGGATGACTGTGGTGGTGGTGGTGGATAACTGTGGTGGTGGTGGATGACTGTGGTGGTGGTGGTTTGGCTGGTCTGGCCGGGATCTTGGGGTCTCTAAGCCAGAGGCAGGGTGGTGCAGTGCGGCCTGCTAAGTGGGTCTTCTCTCCCCCTGCCAGACGCCCTCTACGGAGATGAGGTTGGCACACCACCACTACCTTTCTTATGGGACGAGGGGGAGAGAGGGAGAGAGTGTTGGTGGGAGAAAGAAAGAAAGAGGAGGGGGATGGAGAGCAAGAGAGAGAGAGGGGGGGGGAGAGACAGAAACATGGCCAAGAAAGTCTTCAGACGTCCTTCGCCCCGCTCTGCTCATGATGAATCCGTGCATTAGCCCCAGTCATGTTTATATATAGCTGCCTGCACTCTCTCTCTTCTCCCACACACACACACACACACACACACACACACACAAACCTCTGCAGACTCAGGACCTCTGAGATGGTCTGGTTAATGATGTCCGGACTCTCTCTCATGAACACGCCGCCACGGCTTGCGTCTGCACATTACCCTGTTGATGATGTCCTTCATGGAACACTCCGTCCGTACACACCCCAGCGAGATGAGGTCATCTGTGGCCTGAAACACCCAGAGAGTGTCCCTCCAAAATAAAGTGAACTGCTCGGATGGCATCCTGCAATGACTGCTGCATTCCATACCCTTCACAGTAATAACGCTGAAGTCATCAACCTTACAGAGTGTCATAGGCTTCTTTTAATGCTGATGTAAAAATGTTTTACACGTGTAACCAGCAATTTTGAGGGACCCCCCCCCCCCCCCCCCCCCGACTTGAAAGGATGTCCTTAAAATGGATTATCCAAGAAAGATGCTTTTCTGGCACAACGCTGTTAATCTCTTAACTCAGGAGAATCACATCCAAGAAACTCCAGTGGCACGAGGAAAAGCAATCACTAATAGGTTTCATGGGAGAACACCGCTGTGATAATTCTTTCACATGTCTCGCTTGTAACCAATCAGAGTGTTCACAGTGAAATAATTCAGCATCGTCGGTGGTTTAACTGTCTGAATGAATAATGCAGTGGTAGACGGTGCTGTGTGTATATATATATATATATATATATATATATATATATATATAAAATGATCTAACTTATGGACCCTTTCAAGAGAGTTCCATTACCAGCATCATAGTTGGCCCCACAAGACTTCCTTTTTAACATTCCATATGTTATCTTAATGCAGAGGAAGTAGATTGTAGAAGTAGGTGTAAATATATGGAGGCAGGGTTTTTGAGGGGCACTGTGTTTTTTTTTTTGCTTTTAACTGACTGGACAATGAAGACTGGCTGAAAGTGAGTGAGAACAAGAGGGATCTTGAAATGACCTCAGGTCAGATTCAAACCCGGGTCCCTGTGACCGCTCGGGTCCGAATGTGGTCACGACGCTCCACAGCTTTGCTCCACGTGTGCTCCACAGCTTTCCATTGGACGGCCACGTAACCCAGTTTTGCGGCGTATTTTCTCCGTCCCTTTGTCCCTTCGTCATGTACAGTCCAGTAGTTAACACAGACGATAACACAGGCTACTCATGTACTCTAAACCGAATCATCCCAAGAACGGGTTAGCTGGACTAGGTGGTCTGCCGTATGTCACCTCATGTTTGATAAGCAGAGCTAGAAGATTGGACACCTTAGTACCATTCATCAGGGCTTGGTATCATCTGTGATGTGAGTAGTGATGGGGTTTAGTGAGGGGGCATTAGGCCTTTGGTAGTGAGTAGTGAGGGAGGTTAGTGATGGGGCATTAGGCCTTTGGTGGTGAGTAGTGATGGGGCATTAGGCCTTTGGTGGTGAGTAGTGAGGGAGGTTAGTGATGGGGCATTAGGCCTTTGGTGGTGAGTAGTGATGGGGCATTAGGCCTTTGGTGGTAAGTAGTGAGGGAGGTTAGTGATGGGGCATTAGGCCTTTGGTGGTGAGTAGTGATGAGGCATTAGGCCTTTGGTGGTGAGTAGTGAGGGGGCATTAGGCCTTTGGTGGTGAGTAGTGATGGGGCATTGGGCCTTTGGGCATGCATCTGGTGTATTGGTGTTGTCTGTGTTGTGTAAATATAGACTGAAAAGGGGTGTGACACTTGACTGGACCAAAGTGGTGTGTGTGTGTGTGTGTGTGTGTGTGAGAGAGAGAGAGAGAGAGAGAGTGAGAGAGTGACGGGGTGATCATACATCATGCTATGCTCCATCAAAACACCATATGCTGGCCTGGCTTGCCTGCTCCGGGGCGATAACAGGTGGGGTCTGGTAGGGTCTCTCTCTCTCTCTCTGGCTCCTACTCTCTCTTCTGTATAACATCATACCCCCATCCTCCCATCCTCTTTTCCTCTCTCACAACCGTGTTTCCCTCTTTCTTTTCTGTCATTCTCTGCCCTCCTCTTTCTCATATGTGTCTGTTCATGTGTAGCGCTGCATCCAGACATATAGAATGGTCACCTGTCCTACTTTAATGACCATAGAGTGCTGGATTAAGAACAAACAAACAAACAAACAGAAAACAAGTACAAGATAGACAGCAGTAATGATGCTGTCACAACACCCAAGTGTCCAGGTGCATTTCAGCCTGAGGCTTCCCTCAGCTTACTCCAACCCCTAGCACAAACAGAAGGCGCTGTACCGTGCGCTATACCACGCGCTGTGCCACACTTTTTTTGTTGTTTGCTGTGCTAAGCTGGACTTGGCTGTGCTGTGTTGCTGTACACAGTACATCTTGTTTTGTCTGGTGTCCTTATTCTGGTGTGTCTGGTGTCCTTATTCTGGTGTGTGTTTAGTGTCCTTATTCTGGTGTGTGTTTAGTGTCCTTATTCTGGTGTGTCTAGTGTCCTTTTTTTGGTGTGTCTAGTGTCTTTATTTGTTGTGTGTCTAGTGTCCTTGTTCTGCTGTGTCTAGTGTCCTTTTTCTGGTGTGTCTAGTGTCCTTATTCTGGTGTGTGTTTAGTGTCCTTATTTGTTGTGTGTCTAGTGTCCTTATTCTGGTGTGTCTAGTGTCCTTATTCTAGTGTGTCTGGTGTCCTTATTCTGGTGTGTCTGGTGTCCTTATTCTGGTGTGTCTAGTGTCCTTTTTTTGGTGTGTCTAGTGTCTTTATTTGTTGTGTGTCTAGTGTCCTTATTCTGCTGTGTCTAGTGTCCTTTTTCTGGTGTGTCTAGTGTCCTTATTCTGGTGTGTGTTTAGTGTCCTTATTTGTTGTGTGTCTAGTGTCCTTATTCTGGTGTGTCTAGTGTCCTTATTATGGTGTGTCTGGTGTCCTTATTCTGGTGTGTCTAGTGTCCTTATTCTGGTGTGTCTAGTGTCCTTTTTTGTTGTGTGTGTGTGTGTGTGTGTGTGTGTGTGTGCGTGTGTGTGCGCGTGTGCGTGTGCGTGTGTGCATGTGTGCATGTGTGCGTGTCTGTCTATACTGTGTGTCTATACTAAGTGTCTGTACGTTGTGTGTGTGCGGTTGTATGGTGTGTGCGCGTGTGTGTCTGTTTGTACTGTTTGTCTGTACGGTGTGTGTGCGGTTGTATGGTGTGCATGTTCGTGTGTGTGTGTGTGTGTGTGTGTGTGTGTGTGTGTGTGTGGGTGGGTGGTTGCGTGCGTGCGTGCGTGCGTGCGTGCGTGCGTGCATGCTGTGCTGTGCTGTGCTGTGCTGTGCTGTGTGTGTGTGTGTGCTGTACTGAGGTGTAGCAAGCAGCTGGAGGTGGACGCAGGCTCAGGGTTTCCTGCAGGGTTGCCTAGTGAATGACAATGCTGAGGATCAAGAGCTCAGCACGACTCACCGGCCCTCATCATTCGTATATGGCAGCTCTCTCTCTGTCTCTCTATCCATCTCTCTATTTATTTTTCTACCAGTCTCAAAGAAATAATTGATTAACAGTGAAGAGCTGAGCAAACTCATATACTGACATCTTAACAAACAAATCTAATTGCAGAAATTACAGCATTCACCCTCATGCATATTTTATATAACATGTATGTTAACTTATGACCATTTGAATATGCAGACTTAGACTAGTGGACTATCAATCAGTGGCCACTTATTTACTGTCATTTAGGCCAGTGATTCTTCCACTGTAATAATGAAATAATTCTAACTAACCATTAAACATAATACATGCAGAAACATTTTGTGTGTGTGTGTGTGTGTGTTTGTTTGTTTGTTTGTGTTTCTGTATGCTGTTGGGGTGTTCTTACATTCCTACCTTTTCTCAACACTCCCTTGCAACCGTTCTCATTTTTCTTTGATTATTACCAACAACCAGCTCGACACTTTGAACAGCATCCGCTGGTGAAATCTCCACCCTAACCCGCTGAACATTCTCGCGCCCGAGGAAGAGGGGCGCAGTTGAAGCACACAGACAGACACACACACACACACACACACACACACACACACACACACACACACACACACACACACACACACACGCACACACGCACTCACTCACTCAGACGCGCATATCTATTTCAGCACCACGGACAGCGGCGCTGTTCGCCGCAAGTCCTCGTTGTCCGGCAGCACTCCTCAGGCGCGCACACCGCCAGTAGACTACATCTCCCAACTAGACTAGACTCTCCCTGCCCCCATAACCCATCTGATTAACCCCTGCAAATCACTCAGAAGCCTTTGATTAGCTGAATCAGGTGGTCAGCTCATCAAGAGAAGGAAGCGACTTTAAACTATGCATGCCTGCTGACAGGTCTCCAAAGAGTAGCACCTTCGACGCTAGCGGGGACTCTACAATGCATACTCTCTTTCCGGATGTAAATAATCGTGTACGTTGATAATAAACTTTTGGAATAGTTTTTTGGGACAAATTATTATAGGAATATTATAGGAATACTATATTATAGGAATCTTATAGTGTTTTGGGACATATTATAGAAGTACTATAGGAACACTATACAGGAAATCATAGAAGAATTATTATAGAACTACTACAGAAATTCTGTATTGTTTTTTATAAGGGAATGTAAACTAGGTCAGTATAAGCCAGCTGAGCACATTGTAATTATCAGCTAATCAGGTATTTGTAAAGGTTTTTTACACCAGAACCGAACTTACACTTACTTTTTTTAAAATACTAAGAAAGATTTTGTGCAAAATCTATTTTTCATATCGGAAATTGATTACACAGATAATGTTGCTCGAGGGTTGCTCAAGGGTTGACATCATCTTTTTAGCTCGCCGACAAAAACAAACCCATACTTGGTCACTAAAGGTGCTTGTACACTCCCTCTTCCGGAAAAAGGTGCTCGGCTGAGGAAAATGAAATGTTTTACACAGTCCCCCCGCGTTGTCGTCTGGGGTCTCACTGATACGAATCAGTCGCAAACCGTTCTGTGAAATGCCTAATGGCAGAAACGAGTTGTTTTGATGTTTCGGAGTTCTGGTTTGAAAGGGCGAGCCTCTGCGCGTCTTGGTCGTGCTGGAGAGTTGGCGATGGAGGGTCGGAGCGGATAGGCGAATCAGTAAGGCCATGCGCGTCATGTGCTACCACAAGGCTGGGCTAGAGATTTGAGGACGGCGCTCTGGTGCCGTTACACTGATCAGATGTTCAGTGGAGCTCAAGTTGCCAGCTGATCAGAGACGCTCACACATACACACACACACATACACACACATACACTCACTCTCCCTCTATCTCGGAGGCGCCCGTACACTATCGGCTTTCTTCGGTCGATCTCCAAGAAGATATCCACATCTTCACGCCGCGCGTTTGTTCCTCCAGAGAGAGGAAAAACGAACTCAAGCGAGCAGAAATTCTGTATTTCTGACATTTCTTGCCTTTTTTCTCTCTCTCTCTCCCCGGAGCTTTTGGGGGATATGCGGGGCGGGGAGGCCGTGGGGTTCCTCCGTGGTGGAAGAAGATGCGCGCTGGCGTGAGAAGAACCCAGCCGCACCTCCATCTCCTCATCGTTGATGATGTTACTTTCAGCCACGTTTTTTTCCTTCTTCTCCTCCGGATCCTATTTGTCCCGGATTTTTCTACGGGTTTTGGAGTACAGATGATGAACATTTAGTAAAATTGTTCTCCTACATCTATATTTTTTCCAAGAGAAGGAAGAAAAGAACAATAAAAAGATTCGAATTTGGTGACATGAGAATATCCTCTTCGAAAACGCGTTCACGCCCTCGTCCGAGAAAACGAAATACCGGGAAATAAAATAAACTTGAATTACCAAAAATATCAACAAATGTCACAGGGGTGTGCGTTTGGGGAAGCCCTAGGATTAACGTGTAAGCTAAGACGGTGGCGGCGCGAGGAGATTGCTATGCCATATCAAACATTGCGGATGTTATAAAAATAAATTAATTATTCAAGATTTTTCACCGTTTTCTAGTCTATTTTTATCTTGCGGAACATAAAGTAAAGAATAGATAATGCAGCCGCAGACGTAGCAGATATACCTTTCTGGAAACGACGCATTGAATCCGATCTATTTTTTATCAGTTTTGATTCAAATTTATACCTGATTGATTGATACTCACGAACATCTTCAGTGAGAACGTTGTATTTACCTTGTAAAATGGAAGAGGGTCGTGCCGATCTATGAAGAGATATTAATTAACACGTGGAACCGATCATTTCCGAGGAAATAGAAAAACCTTGATTTAGTTTATCAGATCATTTTTGGATATTCGATGCTTTATCGACAAAGCTAACACAGACAATCTGTACCCAATCCGACAATCTGTACCCAATCCGACAACCAGCATCACCCATCGCTTACTTCTACACATACCTTCATCTGCGCTTTTTGGTCTCGTTTGGCTATTTTATTTTTCAGTTGATGAACGTGTCTTTTGCCATGAAGATCTAGACAAGCCAAACCTGTTTTTCGCGTGTGTGTGTTTGTGCAGAGACAGATGGGGTGTAATGTGGTGTGCTCGCCCTGAGTTTTCACCTCCTTCTCGGCTGCTTCCTAACCATTGGCGTTTGGTGTCTACAGAATGTCGCGCTTTGGAGACGAAGTGCCGCCCAGGTACGGCGGTGTCCCTGGTCAAGGGGGACCCGGCCGTGGCGGCAGCAGGCAGGGCGGCCCGCCGGGAGCCAGGGTTTACAAGCAATCGATGGCCCAGAGAGCCCGAACCATGGCCCTGTACAACCCCATCCCGGTCCGACAGAACTGCCTGACGGTCAACCGCTCGCTGTTTCTGTTCAGCGAGGACAACTTTGTGAGAAAGTATGCCAAGAAGATCACGGAATGGCCATATCCTTTTCATAACTTGCACACTGTGTGGACGCTGCAGACGGTTCTAGGCCTCCAGGGAAAAGGTACCATTACACTAGTGTGTGTGTGTGTGTGTGTATGTGTGTGTGTGTGTGTGTGTGTGTGTGTGTGTGTATGATTGGAGATGGGGGCTGTACATTCATATGGGCAATGGTGGGAACATGGCTTAATTAGTGGATTCATGCACACTTTAAATTGAGAAAACTAGTCAATGTATTATTATTACTGTTGTTGTTATTATGAGTATTATTATGAGTATTATTATGATTATTATTATGATTATTATTATGAGTATTATTATGAGTATTATTATGATTATTATTATGAGTATTATTATTATGTGTTAGCATGTTGTGGTGGTGTTAGTGTTGGCTAGCGGCCACAGGCAGGTAATGTTTCATCATTTACAGTAAGCATGAGAACACTGACTCCGAGAGGATACACCCCCCTTCATTAGGGAGTTAGAGCATATCTCTGTGTGTGTCTGTGTGTGTGTGTGTGTGTGTGTGTGTGTGTGTGTGTGATAAACCTGTTTGCCTCATGTATGTACACAAATCATACACAATCAGAGGGCTGCTTCCTGGATGGTTTGTCTTGTGGTTTTTCACACTGCTGTGGTATGAAGTGTGTGTGTGTGTGTGTGTGTTATGTGTGTGTGTGTGTGTGTGTGTGTGTGTGTGTGTGTGTGTGTGTGTGTGTGTGTGTGTGCGTGTGTGTGTGTGTGTGTGTGTGCGCGCGAGTGTGTGGGCGTGTGGGTTGCTTGCTGATGTCAGCATATGAGGCCTCCACGGCACCTCTCAGAGCGAAGCACTGAGAGAGAAGGGGGAGGGAGGGAGGGAGGGAGGGAGAGAGTGGGAAGGAAAGGGGAAAAAGAGAAAGAAGATGGAGGGCAAAACAAGAGGAGAGGAGCGCTGCTGAGGAGGAGCTGGTGGGCTTTAGGTCCTGGCGCTTCCTCTCTGATTGGCTAGTGCCTCGCAGAAAGGGCGGGCCACGGTGGTCGCATCCATACCACTCCTGGAGCTGCTGCCTTTCTCTGCATCTGTCTTTCTGCTTCACTCTCTCTCTCTCTCTCTCTTTCTCTGTCTCCCCCTCTTCTCTCTCTCACTCTCTGTCTCTCACTCTCTCTCTCTCTCTCTCTGTGTGTGTGTGTGTGTGTGTGTGTGTTTGCGTTTGTGTGTAGGTAATGCACTGCCATTAAGTGCTCATTAGCCGCTAGCGTAGCATGAGCGCTGTGAGAGCGAGAGTGCGTTGGCATGGCGTCTGGCTGCTGCCGCCGGACGCTGCAGGTTCCACTCCCAGTCTCTGGCCGCCCGTCTCTTTATCACAGGAGGGTGGGAGGGAGGCTGAGATGAGGCTGCTGGTGCTGAAGCCTGCGTCCCCCCCCCCAGCTCACCTCACCTTACCTCACCCCCCCCCCCCCCCACACACACACACACACACACACACACACACTCCCTGATACTCTCAGCACCTCAGGGAGCAGCTCAGTGGGGAGCAGAGCCTCATCTGGCCACGATCTGGCCCCTGATCTGATCTGATCTGGCATGGGTTAGTACCAGACCCAGCCTGGATGCTGTCCAGATTCAGCTGTTAGCTGGACTACTGTATGTATTTTTAATGGCACGGATATCTACGCAAACATTTAGAGGTTCCAAGGACTTTTCGTTGCAGTGGGTTTGGGAATCAAACGCGGAATGACCAAATGACAGGCGGCAACAGTGCTGTTGCTTTACCACGCCCCCAAATATGCTGTGATTATACTGTAGTTTGAGATTAGAAGAAGTATTGTATTATAGAATAGTTATCTGGCTGTTCAGCCTGGCATGGATACAATTTGTTAGACATTTCTTATAATTTGTTATTTAATTGACATTGTCGCCATATGAGTTCTAAACTCAACAACACATTAGTTCTTATCTTATCCTGAGATTCTGTTGGACAGCTGTGTTTATTTTTTAGGAGGGTAGCATGCCCAGATAGCAAAAAAGTTGTCTGGCCCACCTCTGGGCAACCACCATGCATCAGTGTTGCCTCAGTGTTGGCCCAGTTCTGGCTGGGCCTCCGGCCCAACAATGGCCCAGTCACTGATAACTGACACAAAGAATTGGCTCTGGCCCAGCTGTGGCCCACACACTGTAAAATGAGGTTTCTTTTGGCATGTTAGTATAGTGTCCATGCTGAGTATCTGAATAGCTGTTTGCAGCGCGCTCCCACCTCCCGTACGCTGTGTAGAGGACTCGGTCCATGACATTGGACCAATGGGAGGGCCTCACGCTGTGTTGATAAGTGGTTTGAAGAAGAGCTACATTACTCTGTTGCCCCATCCTATTTATGTGGAAACGGTTATTGCTTAGAAGTGCTACGTGTTACGTAACACAACACCGCTGATGTGAGTCATCATATATCTCAACCATAACACCAACCATGTCTGAGGTTTCAATACTGTTGTTGAAGATAAAGGGAAATGCACCAAGAGGTTACACTGAAAACGCTAAATGCTGTAGTATTATTGCCAATATGTGCTGCCCCACCCTTTTAAATGTTATCCATTTAGAATGGAATCCCACTTTCCCCTGTGCTGGTGTACAGTACATGACCAGTGGTCATCTGCCCCTGGCTACAAGAAGTGTGGTGACCCATGAGTTTGATTCTCCTTGTTGGCCAACCCCTGTCACGGTCAGGTTAAAGATTGTAGTGTGTGGGATTAATCTGCTGATATGACCCGGGTGTTAGACTCATATGGCTTTGTTGGGAGGAGGGGAAAAGGGGTGCAGGTGGAGACCAGCCTCTGAAATGAATGAACCTCTGTGTCTTAAAAGGAATGTTAGCAACAGACTCCAGCATGCATGGGATGAACTCTTTTAGAACGTCCACCTCCCATGATGCCTGAAGCTTCAAGCTTCTGATCTCAGTGTGGAACTGGCCACCTCTCTCCGAAACAGCTGCCAGAGAAGGAGGCGCGAGGCATGCAACAAGACAAGACACTCTCTGACAAAGACATTTGTCATTTGAGCATTACATTATTCAGTTTGTAGGGAGTTCATCTGATAAGGGAATCCATACCCTGTACTGTATGTGTAATACAATATATGTTTTGTTTGTGGTGTTGTTTTGTAACAGGACACACAGCAGTGTATATAATAGCTTGTGATGCTAAGCCTTGAAGCCTTTTTGTCCGTTGATATGTTTTATTCGTCGAAAAAATGCACACTCATAAACCTGCTGACTTACTGGTGTCTAATGGACCAGAACATTAGTGTGCATGACTATTCAGTATTTAGTTTTTCCAGAGGGTCCAAACGCCATGTAATGGATCTACACCATATCACTTATAACCCCACAGTCACGATGCGCTGACATGATGTGTACCACCCTCAAAGAGCGGCCCTTAAGATGAACGCAACGTATAAAAATGATTTAGTTCAACACTACAACAAAAGGAAAGTGCTGCCTGTCTAAAGGAGGTGAAGAGCACAAATCTCCAGCAAAGCCATAATGGGGGGGGGGGGTGTGTGTGATAAAGATGTGAACTGCGCGTAAGAGAGGAGTGTGTGAAGAATTAGTGTGCGGCGGAATGTAAAGTGGCTTAACAAGGCGAGCGGCTGGCTGTCTGTCCACACGGTGAGCGTGTGAACCCTGTGCCAAGAACTAAGGGACGACTCCTGTCACAACAGTTTAAGAGGCGACTCCTTCACAGCTAGGAAATAGCCCAAGGGGTGGTGTGTGTGTGTTTGTGTGTGTGTGTGTGTGTGTGTGTGTGTGTGTGTGTGTGTGTGTGTGTGTGTGTGTGTGTGTGTATGTGTGGTACAGTATTTGTAAGTGTGTGTGTGCGTGTGTGCATGTGTGAATGAGTGTGTAAGTATGAGTGTAGGTACAGTATTTGAAAGTGTGTGTGTGTGTGTATGTGTGTGTGTGTGTGTGTGCGTGTGTGCGTGTGTGTGTGAATGAGTGTAAGTATGAGTGTAGGTACAGTATTTGTAAGTGTGTGTGTGTGTGTGTGCGTGTGTGAATGAGTGTGTAAGTATGAGTGTAGGTGAAGTATTTGTAAGTGTGTGTGTGTGTGTGTGTGTGTGTGAATGAGTGTGTAAGTATGAGTGTAGGTAAAGTATTTGTAAGTGTGTGTGTGTGTGTGTGTGTGTGCTTGTGTGAATGAGTGTGTAAGTATGAGTGTAGGTAAAGTATTTGTAAGTGTGTGTGTGTGTGTGTGTGTGTAGGTGGGGTTTGGGGTGCGAGGAGATCACTTGCTCTAAAGGGCACGCTGCTCTCTCGGCCCTGAGCCACCCGGCTCTCTCCTGCCAGCTCTCATCACCAGCACCAGACAAGGAAAGGACAAGAACCGGACAGAGCTGAAAGGAACGTCACAAGTTCCATTTCTGTCTCTGTCACCTTGGTTGTTTCATTTAGAGCTGTGCACAATGCATTTACAAGAGTAGAAAGGAAGTAAAGAACATTTGGCCATGGTCAGAACTTCCCACTTTGCCAGGGCCCTTAGTGATTCTTATCAGCATGGATACCCGTGAGCCCATGAACATGTCCTGTACCCAGGCTTTATTTAACACTTATGGAGCAATTGAATGTCGAAACAAGAAAACTCAACGTTGATACTTGATTTACTTTCCTTTCTGTGTTTTATACTCATCGTAGTGTTGATTTGGAATAACACTGACTATTCCTATTGCTGTTCTATTAGGCCCAAATTCTCCCATTAGCATTTCTGCCACACCACACAGCACGTAAGTTTGAAATCACGGCGGCTTATGAAAGAGACGGATCCACACTGATCCACAATCTCACTCATTTTGGCTTTTATGAAAACGTGGAACATGGACGTTCTCATTGACCGTATGAAGGCCATTTACATTCACAAAGAACATAAATCAGTGTTTGATTTTGAAAATATAAGCCAGGTGAACTGTATCGCAAACAACCTACAATGAAATTATGTTTCATCACATAAACAAAATATTAACGTAACCAAATTTCACTTTTGCCCAGAGGTTTGTTTATGTAGCGGTGCTTGAGGTGTTTAGATTCATGATTTAAAAATCACTGTTGAGAATAAGAAACAACTGCGCTACTTATGTGAAGTCAAGGAGATGCATGACAGCTGCGTGTGTCTGCTTAGTACCTGGGAGGCCGCGGTCAGTCGCCGGTCCGCTCGTTGGCTGTGACGCACACGCGCCGGTGCCGTCGCCACCGCCACACGACCAAGCCGACCACGCCCTGTCAGCGTCTCCGTGGACAATCCATCTGTTTCTGGAAGCTTCTATCTTTCTCTTTCTCTCCCTCTTGTTTTCTTTCTGTCCCTCTCTTTCACCCTCTCTCCATGACCATCTGCTGCTCTCTCTCTTTCTCTCTCTCCCTTTCTCTCTCTCTTTCTCTCTGTCTCTCTCTCTCTTTCTCTCTCTCTCATCTGCGTACTCTTCACGTGTCTCTGGGTGGCGTTGGGCGTGCCAGCACGTGATGATGAACAGGTAGAGTGGTGTGGAAATGGTGTGCCATATGGACACCTGCATGGATACGTCTGCTTTGATGTCCACTTTCAGAGGGACATAAACGCACATTCCAACTTAAAAGTCCCGTTGTCCCTGTTCTTACCATTACTTGTCTATTACAATATTTGTACAGTACTTTTTATAGTAAGAAGAAGCTTTAAAACCTACTTTATGCTACAGGTTTTTACATAAAGTGACACTAAAATGTTTCACTTATTCCACCAGCTGCTGGAGTGGAGTAAATTATCACTATGAGGATTTAGATAGAATATTGTGCAGAAACTCTTGTTTTTTTTTTGATCTTGCTTTCCTATGGTGTAGAGTTTGTTCAGCCAGTGAAGGAATGGGAGGCTCTGGCACCTGGTGTCCCTTGGGGCTTGCCGTTGGCTCTGCCCCCGCTCTGCCTGACGGGGCATGGAAACCATGGAGTGGCGTTTGCCAGAGTGTAGCGGGTAGCACTGAACGCATGACAAACTCGTGCTCGTGCTAGGCTGGCTGCTGGCACTGCCAGTTTTGCATTGAACTGACTAGCGTGCTGTGCAGATGGGCCTGGACATTAATGTGTGTGTGAGTGTGAGTGTGTGTGTGTGTGTGACTCTGAGCGTTCCTGTCCGGATGAAGTGGCAATCAGTGTCTCATCGGTGTCATGGCGAGGCGGATCCGTCACGCTGGAGGGCGGATTTGGTGGCTGTTTGTCCGTGTGTGTGTGTGTGTGTGTGTGTGTGTGTGTGTGTGTGTGTGTGTGTGTGCGTGTGTGTGTGTGCGTGTGTGTGTGTGTGTGTGTGTGCGTGTGTGCGTGTGTGTGTGTGTGTGTGTGAGAGAGAGAGAGCTGAGGCACTGACACCTGTTTGGCAGGATCAGTGGTCCACAGGGAGCCACAGGGCGAGTTCAGCCAAAACATGCACACAATCATATACACACACAAACACGTGCATACTCACACACACACACACACACACACACACACACACACACACACATATATATATATATGACCATTTGGGGTTTTCACGCTCCACTGTGCAATCATGAAAAGGGACACACATACAGTGACACATTAACTCTCTCTCTCTCTCTCACTCACTCACACACACACACACACACACACACACACACACACAAACACACACACACACTAAGACACACAAACACACACACATACTAGCCTCCTGTGTTTAATAGTGTGGGCTTTAGCCACAGACATGGAGGTGGGTGCATAGCTTCTCCCAGTGCTATAAGGCCATCTGTGAATTAATGAGCCTTGCAGGCGTCTCGTCTAAGCTCCATACTATACTCTGCGTTCTGTCATTCATCTCCTGTAGACAGGCCCTCCACCTGCAATTTAGGTATTGGCTTAGTGTCGCTCAGAACTGGTCAGCACCAACACACGTCCATCTCCGTTTCGATTCGGAGTTGCTTATTACGGCCACAGCACGTTGAGTTGTATAGTCTCTCAGTAATACTCAGTAACTCAGTGATATAATTTTGAGGAAGAGCCCTTTTCATGCATCATCTTTTTCATATATTATTGTTATATTATTATTCACATATAATATATTTTCCCAACGATTACCAATCTATGTCAGCTTTTTTTCAGATGAAGAAGTGTCTTTGTTACATTGAACGCTTCATTATCTAAGCTGTGAAGGCTCGCTGCTTTTCAGGGTCATGTAAGGAAACGCACATGAACTAAAGTTATCATTTGGCGTGTGGAATTTTCTGGTCAGATATGTTTTCATCATAGCAAATTTAAAAGCTAATAATTTAACCAGATCATAAAAGTAGGCTCATCACATGAAATGATTGAAGATTGTTTATTCGTACACATTCCCATGAGAGTTATTTTCTGTAACCTAGATAGAACAATAGCTGAAGCTTTGGTTAAATATTATAAAAACAATGTGAACCAACCAACATAACATTATGAACGTGATGAAAAGCCAACATAAAATCAGTCTTCTGAAAAGTAGGCCTACTATATAATAACACAATCATCAATGACACTGGCTTGCTGATGCCTCAGCGTAGCCAAACTTAAACTTCGTATTCTTTTCCTCAAACACGTTTCTGAAAAAGGGAGCTACTGTGCTACACTGTGATTTTAAAGATGCCCCCAAAGTGTAGCACTTTAGCTTTTTGTTTTGTACCGGCAGTATTCAGTGACTCCAGAAACAGAGATCTGTGTGAAACATGGCCGCAGTTCTCCTTGACTGTGACTGTATGGGCCCTAATTTATACACAGGGCAAAGTGCGATGTCTAAAGTCTGACTAAAGTTAATTTAAGAATCAGTCAAAATCTATTTACTAATTTAACACGATGAGGAAGATCTTAAGCAGTGAATCAGCTCAGTGTTCCCAGACGCCAAATGATAACTTTAGTTCATGTACGAGACACTTTTCTCATTGAATGACTTTGCTGTCTGCTCATCATTTAAATAAGGCCCTTATATCTTCACATTTTTGTTTTAAGATTGGCAATCCCCAATGTTTCTCCACCATAACGTTTAAACCATAAAGCCTAATTTACTTGCAAAAAATGGCAGTCAGGAGAATACATGTAGGAGGGAGTGAGGGATGTGACAAAGTAACTTTGGCCTTGTTCAGATTGCCAGCCCAAATTAGTTTATTTGGGATATACAGATTGTATCCAGTCATTTTTGAAAATCTTATGCAATTATAGTAATATGTTCACATATCCAGAAGATACATTGCCAATTAATAACCAATATATCAATCTTCAATGACGTTCCTAATAAGATATATAGCTCATATCAGTTGAAGTACTGACAACTGACTCATCCTCATGTCTTTCTAACTAAATAATGAAACAGCACATTCATTTGTATAACTTTGAGGAAAAGCTTTTTTTTCATGCAACAATAATATGCAAATGTTCCTGTCGATTATCAGTCTATATTAGCAGTTTTTTTTTTCTCAGAGGGAAGGAAATGGGCATGTTTGTTGTACGTAACGCCCATGCTGGTCTCTTCCTCTCGCCCTTCCTCCGCTCTCTTCCTGTCCTGTGTCCATCTCTCCTGAGCTCCAACAGGGCTGTCAGCTGCTCACCCCCCCCCCCTCCTCCCTCCCTCCCTCCCTTGTCCCCCGTTCAACCCCCATCCCTGTTCTCCCAGGTGCTCATTAAGATGGAATGGGCCTGAGATGAAACCTTACCAGAACTTCAGTCAGTTTTTTTGGGGGGTATTTGTAGTTTGTTTGTTTGTGTATTTAGTTGTTTGTTGTTGTCGTCGTCTTTGTTTTTGAGGTTGGTTTGGCAATTCCCGAGTGGATGAGGCATAGACTGCAGAAAAATCACATTCTGAGTGTAAGATACTTCAGATGCAAGGACAAAAAAACTAAAAAAAAAAAAAACACAGCGAAAGAAACGTTTCATTTAAAATCATACAACACACTTAAATGAGTTTGCCTCGCTCGGGCAACTATTTTAGTGGGAATTGAGTCATCTTTGCTGATGGTGCTGTATTTCATGCCAGCATGAAGTCAGTTCATCGGCTTTGCATTGCCATTATCATAATCGCTGTAGTCAGGGAGAGAGAGAGAGAGCGCATGAGAAAGAGTGGAAGAGAGTGCAGTAGAGAGAGAAAGAGAGAGAGAGAGAGTGTATTGTAGATAAGTGCTGGGGAGATGTGAGCCTCCGTCACCAGCCTGCATGCTGACCCATGGCTCCATTCAGGCAGCCGGGTTTAGGGATGGCTCGACTCCATTGTTGGCCTCCATCTCTGGAACCCCTGGTTCTCTGGCCCAGTCTAGGTTGCTCTGTCACCCCATGCTGCGAGTTGGAGGGGGCCACTAGTCTCTCAGTGGGGGCCTCCTCCGTCGCTGCCACATGGAGGTCCAGCGGTACCCCCCCCCCCCCCCCCCCCCCCCCCTGCGAATACTGGGAGATGGCAGCACTAACCTCAGGGAGTTGCGTGGTCAGGGCAGGAAGGAGAGGTCTTCATCCGTTCAACTACACCCACGTAGAGATCTCAAAACCCACAGAGTGCCAAGAGAGAACTTGGTGGCATCAGTAGCTGATGCTTCTACAGGAACTAAGTAAACTTGATCTTGGTCAACGGTGGACTAAGTGTCATTCACTTATATGATACTGTGGCAATACTATATAATTAGTTGGAATATGTTTCAGGAATGTGTTCAGGATTGTGCTTTAGACTTTGAACAGTTACAATTGTAGTGTTTTCATCCCTGAAAGATGTGTTATTAGCCATTACTGTAATGCATGGGTGGGGTTGGGTGGGGGGTGTGGTTCAGATAATTACACTTCAAACCTCTCCTCTAGTTCTCTAGCGTTTCTATAGTGCTGCACATGGGTGAGTGTGTGAGAGAGATTTATGAGAGAGAGGAGAGTGGCAGGAGGATGAGTGAAAAAAGAGAAATAGAAATGGAGAGATGGAGAGAGAGAGAGAGAGATGGAAAGATGGAGAGAGAGAGAGATGGAAAGATGGAGAGAGAGAGATGGAGAGAGAGACAGGGCAGAAGAGAATATGGTTGAGAGAGAGAATGAGGGGGAGAGTAGCACAGAGGTGGAGAAAAAGAGAGCGCACAGAGAGTTCTCTCTCTCTCCCTGTCTCCCTCTCTCTCTCTCTCTCCCTGTCTCCCTCTCTCCCTGTCTCCCTCTCTCTCTCTCTCTCCCTGTCTCCCTCTCTCTCTCTCTCTCTCCCTGTCTCCCTCTCTCCCTGTCTCACTCCATTTCTCTCTCGCTTGCATTTTCCCTTCCTCTAACTCACTCCCTCTTTTCATCTTTCTTTCTCTCTCTCCATCTCTCTGGTCTGTGTTGAGCTAGTGATCTACATTCAATCTGCAGAATGTAAATTATTTATTGGCCTTTGGCCAACGTGAGCGTGAGAGTTAGATAGAGAGAGGAAGCGGGAGAGAGAGAGTGATAGAATGAGAGAGAGATAAAGTGATAGAATGAGAGAGAGAGAGAGATAGAATGAAAAGAGAGAGAGAGATAGAATGGAAAAGAGAGAGAGAGAGAGAGAGAGAGAGTGGGAGAGAGAGAGTGATAGAATGAGAGAGAGAGAAAGTGATAGAATGAGAGAGAGAGAGTGATAGAATGAGAGAGAGAGAGTGATAGAATGAGAGAGATACAATGAGAAAGAGAGAGAGATAGAATGAAAAGAGAGAGAGAGATAGAATGGAAAAGAGAGAGAGAGAGAGAGAGCATAGCCAGCACCCACAGGGCAGCGGCTGGGAGATCTCAGAGGCACAGCAGCGAGGGGTAGCTCCCCTCGGAGAGATTGACCGCCACCGGACAAAACTTCCCCTGCCCACTGCCTACTGACAGAAAGAGATGGAGAGAGAGAGAGGTGTAACAGTCCTTTTTAAAAACCATTAACGTTATCTAACCGAAAAACTGTGAGACACAACATTAAAACCACCAACTGGCAAGGTGTACACCATTGCATTAATACAAAAAAGGAAAAAGAGGGAAACATAAATGAGAGAAAGAGAGAGAGAATGAGCATAAGAGTGACGGAGAGAGTGTGTGGCAGAAAGGAAGATATATTGTGTGAGAGAGAGAGAGAGAAAGAGGGAGTAGACGAGAAAAGGCAGAGAATGGCAGGGAGGAGTATGGAGTGTAGGAGAGAGAGAGAGAGATGGAGAGAGAGAAAATGGCAGAAAGGGATATGGAGTATGCGAGTGCGAGAGGAGAGAAGAATAGATAGAGACATGGAAAGAAGGAGAGAAAGGGAAAGAATGGAAAGAAGGAGAGAAAGGGCGAGAGTTCGGAAAAAAGAGAATCCCCTGCGGCCAGATTTTTTTTTTTATTCCGCGCAAGAGCCGTGTCACATTTGAGGGAAGAAGCGCTCTCTTACAGAACCACCACCCCCACCCTGCCCGTCACGAGTGATACGGCCAAATATCAGTGCATGCAGGAGAGGGCCCGACACATCTTATCAGCCACACACACACACACACACACACACACACACACACACACACACACACACACACACACACACACACACACAAATACACACACACACACACACACACACACACACACACACACACACACTTCATTGAGCCCTGTCGTCTCTTCCAGACACAGCTGTCCCTCCATCATCCAGTGAGCATGCTCCTCGTGCCCCCCCCCCCCCCAGTAATTAGTGCTCAGCGGTGGCATTTATATTCTCTGGTTCTCTTTCTCTCCCTCTTCTCTCTCTCTCACTCAGTGTCTTTAGCGCAACCTCTTTTTTCTCTTTCACTCTTTCGATCTTCCTGTATTTCGCTCA
>NW_027468564.1:49489060-49491560 GCF_046254945.1 Alosa pseudoharengus
TCCGATTTTTCTGACAGATATTGCGATTGCGATTTGCAATGTTTTTTTTTTTATGTCAATGAATTGATTCAGTTCAATATTCAAAATGGCTCTTTATTTTGTGCCACCCCTGATTGGTGAACAAGCCCGGTGCACAAGGAACACAGTACCTGCGACTGACTGTGAAGCTCAGCAATCAGAATGTCTGTGCCCCTCACGCACTACGCACACAGAAGTGCCATAGTCAAGGAGGATGAAATGAATATAAAAGTCAGAAATGTAACAAAATTAACTGGGCACGATTATTTGTAGTTTTTTTGCGATTAGGTAATTGCGTTGGTTCATATTGCGATTGCGATTGCAATTGCGATAATTGTGCAGCCCTAGTTTATACCCAACCCATTAACTACCTGAAAAGCATGTAAACATCAGTAACTCATCTGGCACTATCATAACTCATTTGGAGATAGTAACAAAACTAGTTGCATATAAAAACGATCTCCAAAATCATACCTCTCTCGCAAGCCACATTACTGTGCACTTCTTTGAAAATTAAATGTGCTTAGTGATTATTTATTGGAGTTTGATTGTTGTTCCTGGAGAAGTAAGTCTCTTTGGATAAAAGTGCTTGCCAAATGCATAAAATTAAAGTGGGTAATCGTTTCAGTGTTGCTTTAAATTCATGCTGGAGAGACAGTATAGAGCTGAGGTCAGTGCCGGAGCCTCTCCTGCCCCCTGACCCCAGGGGCCAGAGGGTAACAGGCTAATTCTACAGCTGGTGGGGTTGCTATGGCAACGCGTTTACCAAAAGCACAGCCTTTTATGACCACAGTTCACTGGTCACAGTGTGCGCCAAACAATGGCATGGTAACAACCATAAAAAAAAACATACAAACAAACATTTAAATTGGGTTTTCTTTTAAATGAATTTGAAATAAAATGTCAGTCTAACTTGGGAGGAGGGTTGAAATCTCCTCCTTCTCATTAGGAGAGTGCCATTGATGCCGCCACTGAAAGGTCAAGTGGCGCCAGGTGTAAGGAGCAGCCTATCAAAAAGAGATGAGCGCATGTTTAATTATTACACCAGTCCCACGAAAGAGACGGGAAAAGAAATCAGCGCTCTTAATTTAATTAGGCGCTCAGCTTTTGGGAGATCTCTGGCTCTGTTAATTACCTCCTCCTCACTGTGGGGTTAGCGGACCCGCCACTTATCTGTCTCTCTCACTCTCTTTTCTGTCTTTGCTTCTTTCCGGCGCTCCAAGCCAAACGGGCGGCTGTGAAAGTACCTCAGCCAATGACAATGGCGCTGTGGTGTGGTGAGATGTGGTGTTGTTTGGTGTGGTGGGTATGGTATGGTGGGGTGTGGAATGGTGTGGTGAAATATTGTGTGTGGTGAGATGTGGTGTTGCTAGGTGTGGTGTTGTGTGATAAGATGTGGTATTGTTAGGTGTGGTATGGTGTGGTGTGGTGTAGTGTGGTGTTTCTCCTATTTACAGCCTTCCTCCGGAGTTATGACTCAACTCACTGCTCACAATGTTACCCACAATGCACCTCTCTCTCCCCCTCGCACCCAACGCTGCCACGCTGGCCCTCTCAGTAACAACCTGCTGATGCAACGCGTGGGGAACCAGAGAGGACTGAGTGCGCACGAGTCCTCCCTTCCCTTCCACAGAGGGGGAACCAGCAGAGTGGCCTTGGTGGAGGAGAGAGTGATGGAGGGACAGAGAGGAGGGAGAGAGGGAGAGAGGGAGAGGGAGGGGCAGAGGAAAAAAGATGACAACCCACACTCTTACTGCTCCAATCGATCCCTCCCTCACGTGCACTTTCCTCTTTCCCATCACCCCCATGATCTGGTCGAGTGCTGGCAGAGGTGCACGCGCAATCGTGCATGCACACACACACACACACACACACACGCACACGCACACGCACACGCACACACACACACACACAGAGAGAGAGAGAGAGAGAGAGAGAGATTCAAGCATGCATACACCCCTCTCTCTGCCACATACACACAAACACATGCAGACATACAGACACATACACACGTATGCATAGGCGTATGCATAGACACACACACACACACACACACACACACACACACACACACACACACACACACACACACACACACACACACACACACACACACACACACACACACACACACACACAGAAACACACACACACACACACACACACCCTCTCCTTGAGTAGAGACAGGAGATGCTCCACAGTGTGTAAACAGCACTCGGGCTAAAATGGCTAATAAACCTCATATCCCCTTCGGTCTCACAGATACAGAGAGACACATTTCCCTGTGCTTCACTGCCTTTCTTTCTGTCTTTCTTTCTTTCTCTCTGACCATTCTTTCTTTGTTTTTGCTGTTCTTCCTGCTTTTTAAAGCCCTACCTGAGAGAGTCGCTTGGTTATTTTTGTGCTACTGCCAATGCTGTGTGTGTGCTGGTGGTGGTGGTTAGTGTAGATGTAGAGTGGTGACTCATCCTCCCATCTACCT
>NW_027468564.1:49503275-49505775 GCF_046254945.1 Alosa pseudoharengus
TTAACATACACACAAGCACACGCAAACACTTATGTCCACACACATTTGCATGCTAATACAAGGGTACAGAATACAGACATGCACACACACCTACACCACAACAGCACATCCTCATTCATACTCAAACACTTGATTTACTCCAGTGGCACTTAGGAGCATACATGCTGATTTGCATGAACAGATTACAAAATGTCCCATGTATAAGAGCTCAGCTGTGCACGCACAGACACACACACACACACACACACACACACACACACACACACACACACACACACACACACACACACACACACACACACACACACACACACACACACACACACACACACACGCGTAAAAACACCACCCAGTTCAAAATGTTTGCATTTGTACTTGTCATTAGCATCCAAATGAACCCTAAATGCTTATTATCAAACTTAAGTTTCTAAACTTACTCTTCCTTCTCTGCCATATGTCTTACCCCCCCTCCTCTCCACACACACACACTCCCCTTCCCCTCCCTCAGGACGACACAGAACCGTACTTCATTGCCATCTTCTGCTTTGAGTCGGGAATCAAAATCCTGGCTCTGGGCTTCGCCTTCCACAAAGGTTCCTATCTGAGAAACGGCTGGAACGTCATGGACTTTGTTGTGGTGCTCACAGGGTGAGTCGGACTCCCCTAAACAGCCCTTACAGTGCTACCCCCTCATCCCTGCCCCGTGTGTGTGTGTGTGTGTGTGTGTGTGTGTGTGTGTGTGTGTGTGTGTGTGTATGTGTGTGTGTGTCTTCAGTTTGTGTGTGTGTGTGTGTGTGTCAGTCAGGTCTCACTGTGTTACTTAACTGGTGTGTGTGTGTGTGTGTGTGTGTACATGTGTACATGTACATGTGGTGTCTCTCCTTTTGTGTGTGTGTGTGTGTGTGTGTGTGTGTGTGTGTGTTTGTGTGTGTGTGTGTGTGTGTGTGTGTGTGTGTGTTTGTGTGTGTGTTTGTATGTGTGTGTGTGTGTGTTCGTTTGGATCTGTTCCAGCAGCATCTGGACTCCAGGATCAATGACACACTGATCAGCCACCCTCCATCGATTCACACATAGATACAGACACTGGCTCCTTTGGAGGTGTGTGTGTGTGTGTGTGTGTGTGTGTGTGTGTGTGTGTGTGTGTGTGTGTGTGCGCGCGCGGGTGTGTTTGTGTGTGTGTGTGCTTGTGTGCGTGCGTGTGCGTGTGTGTGTGTGTGCGTGTGTGTGGGTTTGTGTGTGTGTGTGCTAGTGTGCGTGTGCATGCGTGTGTGTCAGAGTTTCCGCTAGAAAAAAATGGTGCCGGTCAAAGTGACCGGCAGAGGTTTCGTTTTCCGGACATTTTGATGATATGCCGGTCAAATATCCTATTATCCCTTCTTAATTAGTCAAACTGAGGAAAACTGGAGACAGGCTATGTAGCTTAAATAATTACATAATCTGTATGGAATGCAACATGTTCATTAGCCTAACTTAAACATGCCTAACAAGATCTAGCCAGTATCTTTTCATGGACAAGAGTCCGCTTCGTTCGTTGTTTTAAAAAGGCTACGTTGTTTGTTGCTGCTACCCACGTTATCTCAGTGGTGACTGTTTAACTTGCACAGATGCGCACAAGAATGAGCGCTCACACCACTACCCCCTAATGCTATGCCTCTTTATTTGATAACAATAAATTAAGAAATGTTTCCTATTTCTTTCGGCCGCGGTTCAATGATATCGTTTAATTGTGCCAGAAATGATCCGCGGACCATTAATCGCCTCGTCGAGGAGGCCCTAACCCTGCAGATCATAGACAGAGAACGCATAAACCTACTGTATGCTTTGGGTAAAGAACACTTTGCATGTCCAATGTACACGGAGAATGACAGTGTCTTGGAGTGGCCGCACCCCCCGCAACTCCACTTCCAATGTCACTGATTCCGACAGATACGCCCGACACTTCTGCTTTTTATCTGGTGGTGGTGGAGTTGACCGGACATCTGAGGCTTCAGACGTTACCAATTTATTATCATCCATTGTGTCTGGCCTCTGAAAAAACGTTTAAGGCTAGTCTGCCTGGGCCTGGCCATGTTTGAACCGCCTCTCATTTGTTCGTTGTTTAACATGGACGTTTTAAGCGTGTGCTTCCTATTTGAAATGCAGCATAGGTTATGCGTGTTGTTTAATAACTTTCAAACGGTAGAGCCTGTTCATTTAAAAACAGCCAGAGGATGTATAATATAGGCTTAGGCCTACATATTAAGGCTTATTCTCAAATTCAGATTGCGTTAGGGGACGGGATTATTAGCCAATTTCAATCGGACAATTTGACCTAGTGAGATTTAATTTTGTCGGACATTTCATTTTTTTTTCGGCCAATGTCCGGTAATTACCGGACAACGGAAACCCTGGTGTGTGTATGTGTGTGGTTGTGTGTGTGTGTGTGTGTGTGTGTGTTTGTTTGGGTTTTTTTTCCTCAGTCTTGTGTGTGTCCTAAATACCTGGCCATTTCCTAATTGTG
>NW_027468564.1:49510775-49525775 GCF_046254945.1 Alosa pseudoharengus
GCGCAGGTATGGGATGCCAGTCACACGAGGACTCAGCAGGGTGGTGCATACCAAAAATCCCTGAGGTGGGTGAAGTTCCACACCGCACCATACCTAACTATGGGAGGCAGTAAAGAGGTATGTTTTAAGTCTAGACTTAAAAATAGGGAGGGTGTCTGCTAGTCGAATTGAGGAAGGGAGATTATTCCAGAGGATGGGTGCGCGATAGCTGAAAGCTCTGCCTCCTACTGTAGTTTTTGAGATTCTTGGAATTACAAGAAGGCCAGTATTCTGTGATCGTAGCGGTCTGGGTGGGTTATATGGGACTAGGAGATCTTTAATATATTCTGGTGCCTGGCCATTAATGGCTTTGTATGTTAGAAGTAATATTTTGAAGTCAATGCGACTTTTAACAGGCAGCCAGTGTAGAGATGCCAGGATAGGGGAAATATGTTAATATTTTTTAGTTCTAGTGAGTGTGCGAGCAGCTGCATTTCGTATAAGCTGTAAGCCCTTTAGACAGGTGTTATTGCAGCCAGCGTATAGAGCATTGCAATAATCAATCCTTGAGGTGACAAAAGCATGGATTAATTTCTCAGCGTCTGGTAAGGATAAAGACTTCCTTATCTTTGAAATGTTCCTTAAATGATAAAATGAAGCTTTGGTAATCTGTTTTATGTGATTACTTAGTGATAGGTCTTGGTCAATTGTAACTCCTAGATTTTTAACACTTGTGGATGAGGATAGTCGAAGATCAGTAAATGTAGCCTGTGATGAGGATAGGATATCCCTCATCTTTTTAGGACCTAAAACCATGACTTCTGTTTTATCGGAGTTCAAAAGCAGGAAATTATTTGTCATCCATGTCTTTATGTCTCGTATACATGTGTCAAGTTTGGCTAACAGAGTTAATTCGTCAGGTTTTATGGAAAGGTGTATCGTCTGCATAAGAATGAAATTTAATGCCATGTTTCCTAATTTCTGAGCCTAGAGGAAGCATATAGAGAGAAAATAACAGGGGCCCTAGTACTGAGCCTTGAGGCACCCCATATTTTACCATAGTCTGGGTAGACGGTTTATTGTGAACCTGTACAAATTGTCTGCGGTTAGAAAGGTATGATCTAAACCAAACGAGTGCTGAGTCTTTAATGCCTATCGAATGTTCAAGCCTGTGGAGTAGTATGTTGTGGTCTATGGTGTCAAAGGCAGCACTGAAGTCCAGGAGGACCAATATTGATATATGTCCATTATCGGCAGCGATGAGGAGGTCATTAAAAACTTTAACTAAGGCTGATTCAGTACTGTGGTGAGCTCTGAAACCAGACTGATATAATTCTTGGATTTTATTCATATGCAAGAAGGAACCAATTTGTTTCGACACTATTGTTTCTAGTATTTTTGACAAAAAAGGGAGATTAGATAAAGGGAGATTAGATATAGGCCTTTATACAGTGTAAAAAATATACTAACATCTTAGAAACATTGTAAAATTATTGAAATAGATTAAGAAAGCCACCACTACAGTGATTACTATGGTTAGATTGATTTATTTAGATCCAGTGAAATTGCTGCCTTGACAACGCTACATCATGGCTTCGGTATTCTATTACAGTTTTTCTACAGTGTTATGCTGTAGTGTAGTGTTTAGTGTTTTAGAATGATGTAACAGTTAATATCAAAGATTCTAGAGCGGAGCTCTGTTCTAGAATCTTTGGTTAATATCATTACAGTTTTTCTACAGTGTTATTCTGTAGTGTAGCATTTTAGTGTTCTAGAAGTATGTTCTCCAGTGAGCTTGACAGGGCTGCAGTAGGATTTGTATTAGGGTACCATGCGTATCATGCCTCAGTCAGGGCAATAGACTCACTCACTCATTTCTAATTAATCAGTGCAGTTGTTATTATTACTGGCTTCCAGTGAATCATATTGCTAGCATAGCGCTGCACTGAACAGCTTCAGGGCTGTAATATTGCTAGCATAGCGCTGCACTGGACAGCTTCAGGGTTGTAAAATTGCTGGCATAGCGCTGCACTGAACAGCTTCAGGGCTATATTATTGCTAGCATAGCGCTGCACTGAACAGCTTCAGAGCTATAATATTGCTAGCATAGCGCTGCACTGAACAGCTTCAGGGCTGTAATATTGCTAGCATAGCGCTGCACTGAACAGCTTCAGGGCAGTAATATTGCTAGCATAGCGCTGCACTGGACAGCTTCAGGGCTGTAAAATACAGCTTCAGGGCTGTAATATTGCTAGCATAGCGCTGCACTGGACAGCTTCAGAGCTGTAATATTGTTGGCATAGCGCTGCACTGGACAGCTTCAGGGCTGTAAAATTGCTAGCATACCGCTGCACTGAACAGCTTCAGGGCTATCATGTACTGTAGCTAGCATAGCAACGCACTGAACAACGTCAGGGCGGGTGGCTGCAGCTGCCTGCTAATGCTAACATTAGCGTATCGCTTCTGCTGCTGCTCCAGCTCCCCCTCAGTGCTGCTGAGAAACGGCTGGCTCCAGAGAGGCTTCTCTCCTGGCAGCACAGTGAGTCGTGACTGTGCTGGCTATTGGCTGCACACAGCGTGCCAGTCTGTGTGACTTCACTATTGGCAAACAGCATGGAGAGGAGAAGAGAGGAGAGGGAAAGATGGAGGCAGAAGAAAAAGAGAGAGAAAAAGGAGAGAATACATCCTCAGCTAAAGTTACATCTTCATGCACATATAAGGCTTGTAAGAATTGTTAGGCCATGGTTGGGATTGACCATAGTAGACGAGTCTGTAGGTGTGTGTGTGTGTGCGTGTGCGTGTGCGTGTGTGTGTGTGTGAGTGTGTGTGTCTGTGTACTTGTGTGCTTGAACACACATGATACATTAACTAGTATGTGTAAGTATACATAATGTACAATGTGAATCCATGTACTCTGTGTGTTAATGTATCTCTCTATGTATGCATGCCTGTGGATATATGTGCGTGTCTTTGACGAAAAGAGAGAGAGGGAGGGAGCCAGACAGAGAGAGGAAGAAAGAGAGGGAGAGTGAGAGAGAATAGATGAGTGGAGAGATGACGCTCACCAGGCTAAATGACTGCAGTGCAATAATGATAATGGAAGTGATGGCAGAGGGACAATATTCACACAAGTACAAATTCTGTCCTCCTTCTCTCTCTCCCTATCACTCTCTCTCTTCATCCCTCTCTCTTTTAGTCTCATTGACTGACTCACTCTCACACATATGGATACCATGCTTACACACACACACACACACACACACACACACACACACACACACACACACACACACACACACACACACACACACACACACACACACACACACACATGCAATCACTTACTGGCTCATACAACCCCATAGGTTGAGATGATGTCCTTGGGAAGGCCAGTGCTCTCACTGACGTCCACAGAAGGAGAGAAAGAGAGAGAGAGAGAGAGAGAGAGAGAGAGAGAGAGAGAGAAGGATGGAGAGAAAGATAGATGCATGAGCGACGAGTGACATGGGAGGGGAAACAGAGACAGAGGAAGCTGGAGAGTGGGATCGGAGAGCTACTGCGTGAGATTCAGCTCCAGAGAGGAGGAGGAAGAGGAGGAGGAGGAGGAGGAAGGAGAGGGTTTTTCCGTGTGCCCACTCACTTCACGCCCACGTCTAGAGGTCTGGCAGGCATGGATGAGGACAAAAAGAGGAGTGGGAGAAGGATAAACACAAGGAGGGGGCATCGAAAGACAGAGAGAGGGAGATAGTCAGAGATGAAAAGGGAAAAAGAGTGAAAAGAGTGAACACAAGAATGAGAGAAGCGAAAGATGAAGAAGAAGAGAGAGAGAGAGGATTGGTGGGAGGCAGAAACATGAGGGCGGAGAGGAGGGGAGAAGAGAAAGAGGGAGTGGGGTCGAGGGCGGGAGAGATGGAGGGAGGGAGGGAGAGATGGAGGGAGGGAGGTAGAAAGGGGCGGTAGGAAGAGGATGTGAGGTTACGAGAAGGAAAGAACAAACAATGTTTGGTAAGGAAGGATAGAGAAAGGGGGGAGTAGAAGGTGGGGAAGGAGGAGAAGGAGTGGCCGTCAGCTGAGGGAAAATACTGTGCTGACATCAGCAAGAACGAGGGAGAGGGAGAGAGAGAGAAAGAGAGAGAGAGAGAGAGTAGATGGAATGGGAAATGGAATTAACATTACGCAGAGATGCAGAGAGAGAGAGAGAGAGAGAGAGAGAGAGAGAGAGAGAGAGGTGGAAATGGATGGGAGGGGTTTGATGAGAGAGAAAAAAAAGCCTTGAGGGAATTTAAATCTTGAACCCTGCTTCTGTCGACATAATGGACTCTTCCTTGTTAAGGAGTCAATAGAATGTACTATCTCCCTGATTACTGGGGGAGAGTGTTTCAGTGCTGTTGGTTGCTGCTCTTGGAGTTTTGTATGTAATACTAAACTATGTGTGTGTGTGTGTTTGTGTGTGTGTGTGTGTGTGTGTGTGTGTGTGTGTGTGTGTGTGTGCGCGTTACATTCTATTCTAAGGATTGTGAGTTTGTGGGCTCTGTTGGAGACACTGAGCGGACAGGAGCTCACACTGAGAGAACACATGGCACTACTTCCAGAGACACACACACACACACACACACACACACACACACACACACACACACACACACACACACACACACACCTTCACTTGTTTTCCCTCTCTATGACACACTCTCCAATTGTCTCTCTCAGGCACATTTATACACCTGTGTGCACCATACAGTCTCTGGTGTGCACACACTGACTCACACCTGAAAACACACACACACACACACACACACACACACACACACACACACACAGATACACCTGTGCTCTCTAACATCAGAGTGAAATTCCTGGATGCTCTGGACGCCACCACACACATATAGAGGTGCACATTTGCATGATACACACGTCCCAGTGCCGCATGGTGAATAATGTAGAAGAAGAAGATGACCTAGATTCTCGTGTGTATGTGTGTGTGTGTCCGTGTGTGTGTGTGTAGATTGCACATCCAGTGTTGCATCAGAACCATTTCCCTGCAAACAGCTGCTTTTACCAGATCCAGTGCATGATATGAACCTCTCCCTCTTCCTCTCTCTTTTACACAAACACACACACACACTTTCTCTCTCTCTCTCTCTCTCTCTCTCTGTCTCTCTCTTGCTCTCCTTTCTTAGTCACGTGTTTTGTAAGTTCAAATATAAGTTGGAAAAGGCTGTTTATGTGCATTTGCTGATGGAAGCTCAGTTTGTTTTAGTGAGGGGAAGAGATAAATTATGTGTTTTGCGTGTGTGTCTATGTGTGTGTGTGTGGGGGGGGGAGTTGGTGTGTGTATTTGTTTGTGTGGCCAGTGCAGTAGAGAATCCTTAAAAGGGGCGGGGGGGGGATCAATTGAAAGGAGACCCTCTCCCGGCCTGGTTGCCGCAGCAATGCCGAGATTCCATCAATGACAGAGGGCCCCGTTGCTGTGGAAACAGTTATGAATGAGAGGAGGTCGGTAACCGTGGAGACTCGGTTTCGGGAAAAAAATGGAGGGAGGGAGGGAGAGAGAGCGAGAGGAAGCAGCAAGGAATCGCCAGGTTGCCATGGTAATGCGGTGAATGGGGAGAGACCCAGTGACAGGGTGTCGGGGAGATACGTCCACCTCAGCCCCCTCATCTCCACACAAACGCATTCACCTCACTAGCTCCTAAAACGTTCCATACACTCACACTGTCACTAACCCCTCACCACACACACACACACACACACACTCATATCACATAAGCTTTCCCTATAGGTAATACATATTCATGTATTATTTAATTTATTCATTTATTGTTGCCACTGTTTTAGTGATGACCAGTTCTTGCGCGCCCAAGCCATTGAAAATACTGGGTTTCATAGCGCAGCGCTGTCGCTTTCCCGTACAATGTGAACCCGGCTTCTGGCAGGTCTACAGTATGTGCTTATGCCTCCACTAACCCTGTTGACTTGTCTTAAGGACTGCCTAGATGACATGCTAGCACCAGTGATGTCCACTTAGGTCCCCAGTCTATCCCACTGACCAGAATACATACTTATCTACAGCAGTGTCTACCCAGCTCTTGACTTGGCAGTGATAAATGTTATCCCCTGGGTTACTCCCACTCTGACTAGCGGCTAAGCCCATTTTAACACCTCCAGTGGCTCGCTAGCTGCGTGTTAGCGCCGACTCCCACTTCCTCCACCTCCTCCACCTCCTCCCCTCGGAGGAGACCCAGGGGAGGGGCTCCTCTGTTGAGCAAATACTGCAGTTTATAGTCTCAACAAGTGTGTATTGGTCTCTGTGTATTACAGTTTGTATGTTTGCGTGTGTTAGTGGTGTGTGTGTGTGTGTGTGTGTGTGTCTTGTGTGTTTCTGTGATTGGCAGGTGTTTCTCCACCCTTACCAACCTTGACAGTTGCCTCACACACCCCTCGGCCTGTGTGAATCCCTCGCTCTCTCCCTTCGTCACACCCTGTCATCATCTTCTGTCTCTCCTTCTCTCTCTCTCTCCCTCCCTCCCTCCCTCCCTTTTCCCCAAGCACCCTGTCTTTCACCAGGGGGAGAGTTTCTTTTCTCTTGTCATCCTAAGGTACAACACTTATCTCTTGATTCCTCCTCTATTCCTCCTCTGGCGAGTCCCAAATCACAACCTATCCCCTGTCGCGCAGGCTCAGTCCCAAACCACACCCTTCTTCCCTCCTTAGTGTACACTTGCTTGGCGTCCCTCTGTCAATTCCTCAGCAACAGACGTGTGAGCGGTTACAGCTACACTGCCTTAACGGTGCTGCTGCCGCAGCAGCATAGCCATGTGACTCACACCGGCACCCTGATGGACTTATTACACCCGGCCATTGGGATGCATCGAGACTCTGACTCAGAGTTCACTGATGTGAACGCCGTCCTGTCAGTCAGATCATGCGCTGAAAAAAAAAAAACAACAGTCACATTAATGGCTATTATTAGTGCCCCCTCAAGTGGTGGGAGGGGGCCAGTGCAGGCCACACACCCATGCTAGGGAGAGAAAGAGCCTAGAACAGGGAGTCCGGATTTCCGGATTTTGGAGGGTTGTTACTGCCAGTTAGCATCCAGTTTAGCTGGTGGTGTCTAACATGGTGTGCTCACTTCTGGCCACATTTTCACAAACATGCCAATTAGATGCCATATTACTGGTGGAGACAAATGTACTGTATGTTGGCTTGGTTGTGAAAATGTGTCCGGAGGTGAGCACATATCAGACACCATTTGTAAAGAGTATGGATGTACTGAAGGATGTGCTGAAGTATGGATGAATTAGCTAGCCTAGCATGAGCCATTGAAATGAATGGGGACAGTACTTCCTCCCTTTCCTTCCTGGCCAGTTCTATATAATACCTTCATGGCCTGGAACTACCCAAAATACGAAGACCGTAGAACCTGAACCTTTTATTTGCCTAGTTCCTGACATTCCTTACAGTAATTGGATCTCATTGAGGATAGGTCTGTATTCCACAGGATTGTGATCTCAATGAAGCTGTGTGACATATTGAGATTGATGCCCAATGTGTTTGAGTTGATGTTGGAGAATGGCATAAAGATGCTTGCCTAACTGGATTAGCAAATTACAGATTTTACAAATTACAGAGAGGAGAGGGAGAAAGACAAGGAGGAAATGAAGTGAAGAATAAAGAGGAAAGGTAGAGGAAGAAAGACAGAAAGAAAGAAAAAAAGGAAAGAACAGGTAGACTTCCTTTCTCACACACATACTCACACACTCCAATCCTGTATGTATATAACTATTAGGAGAAGATTGTTTATCAGCAGAAGATCAGTCGTGTACTAGGTCAATCCCCTTACTGGTTGACGTGCATAGGGAAAGTGGAGCAATGAGGCACGAGAACTTTAATCGGACAAGGTGAACTAGGAAGGAGTCGATCCTACTACCCCCTGACAAGGTGAACTAGGAAGGAGTCGCTCCTACTACCCCCAGACAAGGTGAACTAGAAAGGAGTCGATCCTACTACCCCCTGACAAGGTGAACTAGGAAGGAGTCGATCCTACTACCCTCTGACAGTGGATGGAGGAGAGAACAGGGGTACACCAACAGCCCTAATCCCTCCTGTCGTTTTTTCTCAGTGATTGTTTTTCGCTTACTCAGGTGTTTTTTTTTTTATGGGATGGTGGTGGTGTGCGCTGGCAGTTAAAAGCCTATTGACTGAGCCTGCAATCCCGGCTGTATATCATAGCTGTTAATGAATGGGGCTTTTACTGAAATTAGCATCTCGCATAGCAAACAGCAGCAGGAGGAGAACAACGATGCCTGCCAAGACCTGACCTCACTGCCTCAGTGCAACTTTGGAACTCGTTTGATCCTTCATACCTTGTTTTTTATTTGCTTGCATTTTACTTTCTCAAGTGTCTGTCTATCTATATATGTATCTATCTGTCTATCTATTTATGTATCTATCTATCTATCTATCTATCTATCTATGTATCCATCTCTCCATCTATCTATCTATCTATCTATCTATCTATCTATCTATCTATATCTATCTACCTATCTATCTGTCACTCTCTCCATCTATCTATCTATCTATCTCTGTCTATCTATCTATCTATCTATCTATCTATCTATCTATCTATCTATCTATCTAAGTATCTATGTGAGGAGGCAGGGGGAGCACTGGAAATTTCCATGTGTGTGTATGCGTGTGTCCCCGTCTGTGTGAGCGTGGGCTGACTGGCTTACTGTGGAGGAGGGAGGGCTGAGGGGGTGGTGTGTCTGTGTGTGTCTGTGTGTGTGTGTGTGTGTGTGTGTGTGTGTGTGTGTGTGTGGGCGAGGAACCTCCCTGAGATGAGCCGGAGACTCACCAGCAAACAGACGATGCTGCTCTCGTGTACCTCAGACAGAGAGAGAGAGATACAGAGATAGACAGGCAGAGACACAGTCAGACAGACAGACAGTCATACTCTACATACACACAGAGAGTAGATAGATAGATAGATAGATACCGTAAAACTCCAAATAATAGCCCGGGCTTTTATTTTTCCAAATCGCCAAACTGCACCGGCTAGTATTAGAGACAGGCGTCTATATGAGACAGGCCTTTAATTCCCTTTACACAAAACTTTTCCTCTGCAAAGATGGAAAATATTATCAAATTAATTATTTCAAACACACTGAATGTCTACCTATATGACTAGGCTATCTGATGACAATTACAGATCATCATTCATTTAGTGTTGAGATGTTGTTCATTGAGTGAGATACAGTAAGATCCAAATAGCTGGGATAGCCAGAACAGATGAAACACATTTTAATTAAACGTAATCTACAAAGAGATCACACTGAAAGCTCATATTTTGTCACAAGCAAATAGCCTATATCGGTCCTTTGTCAAAGACAGTTGCATTATCAGCCCTGACCAAAACTGTTCAGGAATTATTTATGCAAAAGTGGAACGTGCTTAATGTTTCATTCTCCCTCCTTTTCGGCAGGAATGAAACAGCATGAGAGAGCATGAACCATACTGTTTCTCCCGTTTTGTATTTGCCAAATTTGACAACAGTCTACATTCAAATCATAGCCTACTTCCAGGCGCACGGGGACATATTTTTGACCAGGGGTGCTGAATAACAAAATAATCATGGATGTCCGACGATTTCTCCCCCAGCATAGCCTATGATTCGAATTTAGACAGCTAAATACGCCATTTCACCGCCGTGTATGAGTAGGTCTAAGAGTGAGAAGTTTTATAATGCCCTGGGCAGCCACATTCCACTGCAACTATGCGCAGCACTTGCCACTCCGACTCATCAATAAAAACTGTGCGCGCACACACCAGTCCCATAGAAGCGTACTTTACATCATTAATCTATTTCAGTAGGTTATATAGCCAGAGAATGTCCGTAGACGGGCACTGATATAGCCTAGTCTAAGGTAAATTCCTTTTCTGACTTCTTTCTCTTTATCGCCATGGCATTTAGAATAAAGAATAACGTTCGCGAACCGTTCTGGTTTTGTTGCCAGCATAAAAACAAGCTTACCATCGGCCTATCCGCAAATTAACACAAGGGATGAATTGAACGATGACGAAGTCGGACATATAGGCATAGTTCATATTGGAAAAAAAGTTATACAATTTGGAATTCTAGCTTTTCCCCACCACAGTCTTTTAATGTCATCTAATCATAACGTGCGCAGTCTGCGCCATACTAAGCCCAAATCACACCCAAGATTCGCAACGAGATGAGCAGCAACTTGATGCAACATTCTAAAACCTTGCAACTGTGACCAGACATGTGAATGCTTTGCGACGGCTTGTAACGACGTGCAACATCTAATTCACACTGCTGTAACCTCCTTTCTGTAACGGTTTCGTGTCATTGCGAATCTTTAAACAGACGATCTGACGGGTTTTAGAACATTAAATACAACCCGAAACTAAAAAACAGACCAGGCTTCTACTGGAGACCGGCCTTTAACCCAAACTTGTAGCCACGCCAGGCGTTTAAAAGAGACAGGCGTCTCTTAGGGACTTGGCGATTATTTGAAGTTTTACGGTAGATAGATAGATAGACAACAGATGGGTTGAGGTAATACATTACCTGTTGCCAGCTATACCACACCCTGGGTCCATGGGTACACACCATGGGCACAAACACACACACACACACACACACACACACACACACACACACACACACACAGGTTCCAAGATCAGTGACTAAGCAATGTGTAAAGCCCACAATGTCTGACCAATTACTCATTGGTGAGATTGAGATTGGCTTCCTGCCTGGACACTGAACTGAACAGAACAACAACCATCCCCCCATGCCACACTCACATGGCTCCTTCACAGTGGCCTCCTCCTGTGTGTGTGTGTGTGTGTGTGTGTGTGTGTGTGTGTGTGTGTGTGTGTGTGTGTGTGTGTGTGTGTGTGTGTGTGTGTGTATGTGTGTGTGTGTGTGTGTGTGTGTGTGTAGCTCTTTTGTTTTAATGTGCTATACAAATGAAATGAACTTACCTACAGAATGTATGTGTGTGTGAGTGTGTGTGTGAGTGTGTGTGTGTGTGTGTGTGTGTGTGTGTGCGTGTGCGTGTGTGTGTAGTACTTTTGTTCACATTTGTGTGCATCTATGTGTTTAAATAAAGGGATTCCAGTTTTTACACACATACATTTTACATGTGTACGTATATTGCTTACAGTTTTTCTCAGTCGCTTTTTTGTTGCTTTTCTCACATCACTATTAACATTTGCACAGCAGTTAGTGCAATTCTCAAAACAATTAGTGCAAACTGCAAAACCTAATGGATGACCTGCAAAAGCACGTCACTTGCTCAAAATGGATAGTCCATTCCTCAAAAGCAGGTATTCATGTCAATGAAACTGTCAGTGTCATCAAAATTAGAAGTCTTGACACCATCGTTTATGAACAAGATAGTCAAATGGCTTTGTCATGTTTTCATTATGACAGTTCTCTCAGTGTTTTCCAATGCAAAAAAAAGGTCAGAACTCGGTGACACTACCTGAACATGCTCAAGACAGCACTATACAGCACTTGCACAGCCATTTGAAAACTACAGTAAAGTTACACATTGCTGTAGTAAGGTGAGTAAGTGAGTACAAGACACTGAATACGTACATTTTTACTGTATGCTCTTTGCAATTCTAAAGCATTGTGACAGAATTTGATAACTAGTTCAACAATTTTGTATGTAATGACTCAAGCAATGAAATGAAGACTATTAGTTTTATTTGGAACGACTATTCAGCATTCATAAGTATAGTTAATTTTGACTGACATGACATAAGCAAATGATAATGTTAAAAAACAGCAGAGAATTGTATGAAAGCAACTGATATATGTCCAAAAGTATTTGCAATTTGTTCAGAGGAAGGAGAAATTGCTACTATGATGTGCACAAATGACTAAATGTTGTGGAGGTTGAACTAATAGTTATGAGAATTTTCATTCTGATCTGAAAAAAGCACCAAAGCGACTTAGAAAAAACTGTAATGATCAAATATGAAATCTAGTACTAAATGTTTGCCTTTGTGCCTACATGTTGTTTTCATTTCTGCTATCTTCTCTCTCTCTCTCTCTCTTTTTCTTTCTCTCTCTCTCTCTCTCTCTCTCTCTTGCTCCCCCCTCTCTCTCTCTGTCTTGCTCTCCCCCCTTTCTCTCTCTGTAGGATCTTGTCCACAATAGGCTCAGAGTTTGACCTGCGGACACTCAGAGCAGTCAGAGTGCTCAGACCACTTAAACTGGTGTCTGGGATTCCCAGTGAGTACCTGTGTTTGTGTGTGTGTGTGTGTGGGGGGGGGGTTACAGTGGACATGGTTAAGACTATTTATAACTACGTGTCAACATGTTATCTTATTTGGTGCATTCGAACACAACAGTTCTAGGAACATAGTTCTACTAACTACTAACTGGAGAGGCTAAAATGGTGCTTCTGCTGCCTTGACATGCACATCAGTCATAGTACCTATGCACAGGGAAATGACCCTATACCACAAATTAGGAAAAACTGTAAGGAACTGCGGCCAGAGGAACTTACTAATCCGCAGTTCCATGCTGCAAGAGTGTAGGGCTGTCACTTTACTTTCGAAAATCGATTGCACAATCGATTGGACCAAACAACACAAGTTTCGAAAACTAAAATATGGAATCGATTTTAACCAAATATTTACGCTATAAAGATGTATGGAAACGTCTTTAGACATAAAAAATCGATTTTACAATCGATTCAATGAACACTTATGTCTCAAAAATCGAACAGGATTTTTTCACAAAAGTGACAGCCCTACACGAGTGCGCAAAAAAAAAGGGTTCTATGAACTGTATGTTCTAGGAACAGCAAAATTCCCTACAGTGTGAAAGGGGCCTATTCATACTAGAGCTTGACACCTCTGTAGTCTGCGTGCCTGTTCAGGAGAAGTCCTGCTAAGCCATTGCATTGTTATGTGTCCTCCAGGTCTACAGGTGGTGCTCAAGTCTATCATGAAGGCCATGATCCCACTGCTGCAGATTGGCCTGCTGCTCTTTGTGGCCATCCTTATGTTTGCCATTATAGGCCTGGAGTTCTACATGGGCAAGTTCCACAAGACCTGCTTCAATAATGTCACGAGTACGTCAACATAACATCTTTCACACACAAACAAACACACACACACTCTCTCTCTCTCTCTCTCTCTCTCTTTCTCTCTCTCTCTCTCTCTCTCTCTCTCTCTCTCTCTCTCTCTCACAGAAACACCTTACAACTCTCAGTCACACCTGGCAAACAGAGAAGTGGGACTCAGACAGACAGAGTGTATTCAGTGCAAAGCCTGTACAACCGTTCTTTGAGTTTTCACTGAATGGTTATGCATGGTTGGTTCTTCTGTATGCTCTGAATACCTCACATGGTCTGTTAGTATGGACTCAAAAACCATAAGACATTTGTGGTTGACATTTGCCCTATTCTTGGAAGTAGTGTTACAGTTTAGCTGCCCATGTGTCTTAGAGTGACTTTCAATACTACCTAGATCCTAGTATGTGCTAGATGTCACTGTTCACTTTTCCCATAGCTAATTGTATGTCAACTGGAACTATGTCCCTAAGTCAATATGTTCCCTTGAAGAAGCTTTTTGTCAAGCAAGCAAAACAGTCTATTCGTCAGCTGTAGTGGTTGTGACATTTGCAATTTGCATTCAAGTGAATATAGACTAAAAGCCGTACACATTGTTTTGCCCTCTTTGTGATTTTCTTTCTCAATCTCTCTTTTGGTCCTGTCGCACATGGGATCGTACACTTATTCATGCACACAAGCTCTTTGTCATAGACAAAAACACACATTCCCTTTTTCACACCCCCCACCCCAAAACACACAACCCCCCAAACACACACATACATACACACTCAGAAACATTGATACACTCCAACCCCACCCCCTCCCTACAAACATACACATTCACGCACGCTGTGAGTCTGTCGCTTTGGATAATAGTGTTTGCTGAATATCATTCACCTTCACGTTTACCTGCAGAAGAGATATATGACAAGCAGCCGTGTGGGGAGGCGTTGCCAGCGCGATTGTGCCCCGAGGGCACCGTGTGCCAGGAGTACTGGATCGGACCCAACTATGGAATCACGCAGTTCGACAACATCCTGTTTGCCGTGCTCACTGTCTTCCAGTGCATCACCATGGAGGGCTGGACCGACATGCTGTACTATGTAAGTGTGACTGACCTGTACTATAGGAATGTGACTGGACTATAGGAATGTGACTGGACTGATATGCTGTGCGAGTGTGACTGACCTGTACTATAGGAATGTGACTGGACTGACATGCTATGTGAGTGTGACTGACCTGTACTATAGGAATGTGACTGACCTGTACTATAGGAATGTGACTGGACTGACATGCTATGTGAGTGTGACTGACCTGTACTATAGGAGTGTGACTGACCTGTACTATAGGAATGTGACTGGACTGACATGCTATGTGAGTGTGACTGACCTGTACTATAGGAATGTGACTGACCTGTACTATAAGAATGTTACTGGACCAACATGCTATGTGAGTGTGACAGACCTGTACTATAGGAATGTGACTGGACCAACATGCTATGTGAGTGTGACTGACCTGTACTATAGAAGTGTGACTGGACCAACATGCTGTGCTATGTGAGTGTGACTGACCTGTACTATAGGAGTGTGACTGGACTGACATGCTGTGTGAGTGTGACTGACCTGTGCTATAGGAATGTGACCGTACTATAGGAGTGTGACTGGACTGACATGATGTGCTGTGTGAGTTTGACTGACCTGCACTATAGGAATGTGACTGTACTGACATGCTATGTGAGTGTGACTGACCTGTACTATAGGAATGTTACTGGACCGACATGCTGTACTGTGTGAGTGTGACTGACCTGTACTATAGGAGTGTGACTGGACTGACATGCTGTACTGTGTGTATCTGTATCTGAACTGACGATGTATGACTGATCGGTATTTTGTACTTTATGAGTGTGACTGAATAATGT
>NW_027468564.1:49530775-49540775 GCF_046254945.1 Alosa pseudoharengus
TTAAAACTGGTTAAAACTTGTCCTTTTTCTCTTTCTTTTCTCTCTCTGTTCCCCTCTGTTTTTCTCTTGGCCCAACCTCCCTCTTTTCTCCCTCCTCATTTATTTCTACTCCTCCTTTTCTCTCTCTCTGTTTATCTCTCTCTCCCTCCCTCCCTCTCTTGCTTCTCCCTCCCCCTCTCTCTGTGAAGTTTATGCGGAGTTTATCTTCCTGGGCCTCTTTATATCGGAGATGCTGATAAAGATGTACGGACTGGGGACTCGGCCTTACTTCAACTCCTCCTTCAACTGCTTCGACTGCGGTGTGAGTCCTTCCTGCTGCCCCATTTTCTTCCCTCTTCTCTCTCTCTTCCCTCATTTCTCTCTCTCCCTCTCTCTATCCTTCTTTCTATCCTCTTTTTTCCTCTTTCTTTCCTCTTTCCTGAAAAATTGCTGCTTTGACCTCAACAAGCTGCTGTCCTACATTTGAGTGTGGGACTTTGGTCCAACTTCAGTCTAAGTGGCTCGTTAGTAGTGCAACGCTTCTCTTCTCTTCTTGTTTTGAGATGAGTACATCTGCTCTCCTTTTTTCTGTCTCGTCTGTGCTGTGTGTGTGTGTGCGTGTGCGTGTGCGTGTGCGTGTGTGTGTGTGTGTGCGTGTGCGTGTGCGTGTGCGTGTGCGTGTGCGTGTGCGTGTGCGTGTGTGTGTGTGTGTGCGTGTGCGTGTGCGTGTGCGTGTGCGTGTGCGTGTGCGTGTGCGTGTGTGTGTGCGTGTGCGTGTGCGTGTGCGTGTGCGTGTGCGCGTGTGTGTGTGTGTGTGTGTGTGTGTGTGCACGTGTGTTTGTGTGTACACAACAGGTTATTATAGGCAGTATCTTTGAGGTGATCTGGGCGTCCATAAAGCCAGGCACGTCTTTTGGCATCAGTGTCTTACGAGCTCTCCGACTCCTGCGCATCTTCAAAGTGACCAAGTGAGTGCTCTTTCTCTCTCTCTTTCTCTCTCAACATTTGACTAGCTGTTCAGATCAAACCCCAACAACTTTGTGTCTACCTTTTGCAACATTTTAAAAGCCCTTTTAAGTGCTTTTTTATTGAAGGTAACTGAACCTTTAAAGTCTTATGTTTGTTTTGAGTATTTTTTGTTAACTTCTTATTTTTTTCTTCCTTCTTTCCTTCCTTCCTCTTTCTTTCTTAATTTCTTTCTCTCTCTCTCTCTTTCTTTCTTTCTTCCTCTCTCTCTCACACACACACAGATACTGGGCTCCGCTGCGTAACCTGGTGGTCTCCCTGCTCAGCTCCATGAAGTCCATCATCAGCTTGTTGTTCCTACTCTTCCTCTTCATCGTGGTCTTCGCTCTACTGGGCATGCAACTTTTTGGAGGACAGTCAGTAGCAGTTTTACTGTCACCCTCACAAACACTCTGTTTTTGTGCAGTTCTGTTACACACATCACTCTTCCCACCTTGTTCAACTCTCTCCTTACCCCCCCCCCCCTCCCTTCTCTCTCTATCTCTCATAGGTTCAACTTTGAAGACGGCACTCCCCCAACCAACTTTGACACGTTTCCAGCAGCCATCATGACTGTCTTTCAGGTATGCAGTACCACCTATGCCATCGTGTCACACTTGAATTGAAAAACAGAAAAGTAACATCTACAGTAGCACAGTAGTAGTGTGTCTCTCAGTAGTTTAATGGTTGATGGCAGAAATCTCCCTTTCTCTCTCTCTCTCTCTCTCTCTCTCTCTCTCTCTCTCTCTCTCTCTCTCTGTATATATGTGTGTGTGTGTGTGTGTGTGTGTATGATGTCAGATCCTGACCGGAGAGGACTGGAACATGGTGATGTATGATGGTATCGAGTCCCAAGGGGGTGTGAACTCAGGCATGGTCTTCTCCATCTTCTTCATAGTGCTCACACTCTTTGGCAACTGTATCCTTCTGCTGCACACACACACACACACACACACACACACACACACACACACACACACACACACACACACACACACACACACACACACACACACACACACACACACACACACACACACACACACACACACACAAACTCACACTCACACTAACACTAACACTAACACGCATATACCCACACACACATACACACGCATATTCACACACTTGCCATTGCAAGTACACACAAACAATGTAGAAACTCCACACATGCATTTAGTGTTTAAGTTTGTATCCATGTTGAAAACCTTTACCATGTTCCCAGACACACTGCTTAATGTATTCTTGGCCATCGCCGTGGACAACCTGGCCAATGCTCAGGAGCTAACCAAGGTATCCCACAATGCTCCTCTCTACCACGACCAAAATGCAGACAATACAACCAAGAAACCATGTGATAGTAGTACATTTTGGCCTGAAAGCAGGCTATTGAACTTAGTGTGTAGAGCTTATGTTTGGCCTGAAAGCATGCTATTGAGCTTAGTTTGTAGAGCTTATGTTTGGCCTGAAAGCATGCTATTGAGCTTAGTGTGTAGAGCTTATGTTTGTTAGCCCACCTAAACATCTACTGTTTCTGTTACATATCGATCTGCTTTCAGGTTATTAGCTACCATCATACTATCTCCTTCTGAATTTAACTACAGTTAGGCCTACTATTTCATGTGCATGAATGAGTGACACACGGTGACACACTGTGTCTGTTTTTAGGACGAGCAAGAGGAGGAGGTGGCCACCACTCAGAAGATCGCCCTTCAGAAGGCCAAGGAGGTGGCTGAAGTGAGCCCCCTCTCTGCTGCCAACCTCTCCATAGCTGCGTGAGTCTGCCGTCTACACACGCACACACATACACACACACACACACACACACACACACACACACACACACACACACACACACACACACACACAACATCCAGAGCGTATTCATCTTTTATTGGAGATACAGACTTTTTATTTACTCTTGGGATTTATGCACACATACATAAAGATAGCAAGCCCTTTCATGTAAATACTCATATGAATATCTTACTAACAGAACTCCTTTTTATGTGATGTCTCTCCTCTCTTTTCTGTAACATAGTGAACACATGGTCTATTAACAACAAATACAACCACTAATTCGAATAGAGAGGAGAATATGGGACACCTCGACACTCCTTACTTAATTCGTGGCTTGATGGTATTAGCGAAGCCACCCAGTTATCTTAGCTTAGCTGATCCCATAGCATGGCCTTAGGCCTGCTCAGTAGCTTAGCCTGTCAGCTTAGCTTGATTATCCCTGTTCAGCAAATCCGTTTCAAATTCACTTTGCTCAATTATTCGCCACGTTTCACACAAGGACTCCTGTCAGAACCTCCTTGAACTTAGTTAAGAGCCGGCGACAGCTCCCCAACACCCAACATACACACACACACACACACACACACACACACACACACACACACACACTCATCAACATACTATCAGGGGATGAGAGCTATTCACTTGCAAGACACAGGTGACCCCCTTGAGAGGAGGCCAACGAGCGGAGAGGGATCTTCAATCACAAGTGTTAGGAGTGTTAGCATTAGCGCTAGCAGCGTTAGCGCTCAGGCTAGCTCGTCTGAGGTGGTGCAGGTGAAGATCCTCACAGCGAGGGTTTGCTTGGCTCCAGGGGTCGAGGAGAGCTCTAAGGAGAAGCCAGTTGCGGACTCATTGACACCCATGTTATGAAGAGCTCATGCCCGCCCCCCCCCTCCACACACACACACACACACACACACACACATACGCACACACACACATGCTCCTACTTACAAAACCAGTTGGGTTGGTTTAGTTCCCCCATCTTTTTTATTTGTATAATGTACAGATTTTTAAATGCTAAATGTTAAGCGTTGCCTGCTAGTTGCATATTTACATAGCTTATTTACAAGCACTGTACAAACACATCCAGTCTGTCTCATTCTGCACAGCACCACACTGTCTAACAGCGCTGTGGTGACTCAACTCAGCTTCACAACATTTACACTGGCCCCTCAGGGCCCTCTAGGGTCCTTGTGCACCCCCACCCAGATGAGTGATGTGGTGTGCATGTGTATTTTTGTGCTCATTGTGTCATCTTGCCCTTCCTCCTCCTCCTCCTCCTCCTCCTCCTCCTCCTCTTCCTCCTCTTCCTCCCTTGTCTCCTCCTCCTCCTCCTCCTCCTTCACCTCCTCCTCATCCCTTGTCTCCTCCTCAGAGTTTCAGTAAAAACTGAGCGTATCGATGCCACAGAGAGTGTACTGGACTGGTATTTACTTGTTTACTTTTACACCTTGTTTTTGTTTATCTTCCCCCTCTTTTTTTCTGGCTTTGACTCCCCTCTTGTTCTCCTTGTCCTCGTTCTCTTTGAGTTGACTTGTTGTCGCTGAGTCCTTCTCTCTTCATTTCCTTTGGCTTTCTCTTGAGTTTCTAGTCCTGTGTTGTCATGGCTCGTGTGCCGGTGGTCGTTGTTGTTTATTTGTTTGTTTGTTTGCCCCCCCCCCTACTGTGTGTTAAGTATGCTGGAGTGGGTGACTGGGCTGGTTGGCTGGGAGTTGGTGGATTGGCTGGAGCGCATCTGGCTGTGGCAGTGCCCATCGCATGCCAGCCTCCTAGCAAAGGCGACTTCAGCGGGCACCCACGTTACCCAATCAGAGAGCAGCGCTCGACTCCTCTCAGTTCACCAATGTCTCGATGCCACTCCAGCCTCATTGACTCTCACTGACACCTTTCTCATTAATTCTGTCTCATATACAAAGAATAGCAAGTAATCGTCAACTGGCTTCCTCAGTAACAGATGCCGTTAACTTAAGATTCAGAAAATGTGGCACCAGTAACTGCCATCAAACGAGTCTTTTATCTGTCAAATAGTCATTAATACTCTCATCTACATTTTATTATGGACATTAAATGCCCCACCACCATTGCACAACAAACCAAACGCCAATAATAATAAAATAAAAAGGAAAAACGATGGACCTTTACATCTTGACAACCAAAGACGTAGAGGGACTAGTGGACTCATCATGACGGACTGTCTGGACGTGTCCCTCTCACTGCGTGACTCCCTGTCTGACTGTGCCTTGTCCTGCCATATCACCAACCGAGTGTCTGTCTGCGTGCAGATCTTAACCCCCTGGGGGTCTGCTCTCCAGCTTGCTTCATTTAGAGTGCTTTTATAACATTACTCTGTCTGGCTGTATGCCAGAGTGCTGTCCAAATATGTCAGTACCACTCAATCTCTCAACCTGTGTTTCCATACAGTAGTCCTGTCTGACTGACTGGCTATCATACTGTCTGACTGTCCGCTTGTCTCCTCTGCCTGTCCTTCCATACGCATCTGTCTACCTGTCTATCTCTCTGTCTCTCTGCCTGACTAACTCTCTCCATCACTTTGAGTCAGTCCTCCATTGACGTTTACAGTTGAACCGCAGTTGCTCTTTCTGTCAGAAATACTTGGTGTCCGCTTGCTCCTGTGTCTCTGTTCACCTGCTTTGAATGAAGCAGCCAAAATGCTTCGTTATGTATCATTTTTATTTGCCTTAGATACATTATAAACAATATATGTTGATTAAAATGACTTTTGTGAGGTTTCATGTGGCCGGTCCAGGTATGGTCTCAAAACAGATGAAGATCTTAAACATATATTCTTTATAGCAGGTTCTGTGTGCATGTCCATCACTTTCATTGTTATGGGCATTGTTTAGTGCTTTGAAGGGGCCCTGTCATTGGTCATCGGCCACTAGTCACAGGCTCTCTCATTGGCCGTCACTGGCCGGCTGTAGGTGTCATATCACTGCTCAGACGCTTTTGGGGGATGCGTCACTTCTTCCTCCAGCAGAAATGTCAATGTCAATTTCTCCTGATCTAACTCCTTGTATTTATTTTCTTTGCTTCTCTCCTCCTGTCGCTACCCTTCTCTCCTTTTTTCATCCTTCTATTCTCTTCCTCCCTTTTTCACCCTGATCAATGTTCCCCTCCTCTCTCTTCTGCCACCTCTGTTGTGTGTCTGTTGCACTCTTCCCTCCTCATCACCCCTATCTCTCCATTTCCCCCTCTCCTCCTCTTTCTCCGTTGTTCTCTCTCTCTCTCTCTCTCTCTCTCTCTCTCTCTCTCTCTCTCTCTCTCTAAGCAGCAAGGAAAAGCAGAAGAACTCGAACCAGCCCAAGTCGGTGTGGGAGCAGCGCACAGCTGAGATCCGCCGTCAGAACCTGATGACCAGCAAAGAGGCGCTCTATAATGAGCTGGACGCTGACGACAGCTGGAAGGTGAGAAAACAGCGGCCTGGACAAAACATGCCCTGTCTGTGAAAGTGTGCTATTCTGATACTTGCATGGAATAAATAGATCTTACTCAAAGGTACATAAAAGGGTATACAATGTAATACACTATTAATATTTTGGAAGTGTAAAAAAGTATATTAAACAGTAAGCACACTACTCACTACTCACTTGCAATGGCACAATGAATATTTTTTGAATGAAATCAATGTGTGTGTGTGTGTGTGTGTGTGTGCCTGAGAAAGTTGAAAGCACACATCTTGGAGAAGGTTCTATTGGGCCATCCTTAAAAATATTTTTGTTTGCAGTAACAGCCAAAAAAAAATAAAAATGGGTCGGTAGGTAGGTCAATATTTTTTTTTCCAAGATTCAAAGTAAAAAAAAAAGTACAATTTTGGTCATGGTGATTATGTAAGAATGAATTTACACAAATGTGCATATCGTGACGTAACTGACTGGGTCTTCAACCTGTGCCTTCAGGCGCACCATTGCAAACCTCATTCTGATGCAGGTTATATAGACCAGCCTTTCTCAAACTTCTTTGACCTGAGGCCCGGTCATGGCAGACTTTGGGGTCATAGGGCTCATCTACATGTACCCAGAAAGAAGGCTACAATAGCTCTTGGCCACGTTATATTGAAATTTGACTATACAATACTCAATGCTATACAGTGTATTATACAGTCTCTGCTCTGTTTCTAAGGAAGTTCCAAAAAACAACGTCGTTCTATTAAGTTTCGTTAAATAAATAGCCTTCCAACAGGTTGAAGCGGAGCTTTGATACCAACGTTATCGATTAGTTTCAGTTTCTCTCGTGCAGACGCGCATTGAATGAATGCTCATACCACCACTTAATTGTAGGGCTCCATGTTTAATGACATCGATAGCAGAAACGTTTGTTTCTTTTTTCGTCGATCCGCGGTTTCTTGATCAACTGCGCAGCAAATTATCAGATGAAGCACCGGGCCTAATTTCACTCCACGACTCCGCGGACCAGCAGTCTCCATGTTGCGGACCCATATTTTGAGAAATGCTGAATAGACCACAACCAATTTCAATACTCCGACACGGTCACCGTTAGACTAGGGGGAGAAGGGATGAGAAAAGATCTGGCCACAGTTCTTCCAGAACTTCGTGCCAAGTAAAAGCGTTATCAGTTTGTGTGAATGAAACGAAGCGTAGGCCATAGTGTGACATGCGTAAAACAATGGTGTAGAGATGACGCCACAGGGTTTTATTTAAGTGAGCTACGTTTGCATGTAGGCAATTTATATTCACAATACTTGGGCCTACTAAAAGAAATATTATTTTATTGCATTTGTATTGGTTGTTTAGAGTAAAAAAAAACAATCGGTCGGTATTAACGCAAGTTTACAACCGGCAAGTCGGTCGGACTAAAAGGGGAAAAAAATAAATATTTGGGTCGGTTCTAAATTGACAGGGTCGGTCAGGTTACTGCAAACAATAATATTTTTAAGGATGGCCTTGTTGTGAGTAGCTTCTTTAATTCCTCCTTGTACCCTCCTGCCCCGTGGCTCCTAAAGGTGAACTACCGCCAGAACCGAACCGACGTGAAGACCCACCTGGACCGGCCGCTGGTGGTGAACCCGCAGGAGAACCGCAACAACAACACCAACAAACCTCGGCCTGGCGAGCCGCCCGAGCAGGCGCCCGACTACAGCCAGCCCTGCCTGCGCCAGCCTGCCCGCTACGCGCCCGCCGGCGGGAGAACCGGAGGAGCCGGACCTGCCGCGGGCGGGCCGCACCTGGCCCGCAGCCTGCAGTCCCTCCAGGAGGAGGCCGAGGAGGAGGAAGGCGGGGGGGAGGAGGGGGGCGGCGGTGGAGGCGGACGACGTCACCACCACCACCACCACCACCCCCATCACCACCGGCACCAGCACCAGCACCGCGGCGACGGCGGCGGTGAGGGAGAGCAGCCGCGGCGGACCCGCCAGCACCGGAGGCGGACAGAGGCCGGCGAGGGCGAGGACAACGGCGGCCAGGAGAGGAGACACAGGAGGCATCGCCACGACAACAGCGACGGGCGCAAGGAGAGGTGCCGGCAGCACCGCAAGAAGTGAGTTGGGTTTGGAGGAGGAACGGAGGGCATGCGTGTGTGTCTTAGATTTTAGCTGCAGAAAATGTCTTGCACATACGTATAGTTGTATTTGTGTGTACACACGCGCGCGTGTGTAACTTCTACATTGTCAATCTTTCTTCTACTTCCATCCCCCTCTCTCTCTCTCCCACCCTCTATCCCTCTCTCCATCCATCCTTCCTCTCTCTCTCCCACCCTCTATCCCTCTCTCCCTCCCTCTTTCCCTCCATCTTTCCTCCCTCTCTCCCTCCATCCTCTCCACAGGGAGTGCAGCCTGTCCACCTCCCGCCCCATCCAGCAGACTCTGTTCCGCCAGGACAGCCAGTACAGCGAGGACCTGGACAACCTGCGCAACAGCAGCCGGCTCTTCCTGGACCAGGAGCCCGAGGACGACAGGGGCGACCTTGACCTTGACCTCCGCGACCCCTTCTACAGCCACCCCGAGCAGGCCAACAACCTGCTCAACATGCGAGGCCCCAGCGGCACCGAGCTCCAGCTGCCGGACGGCAGCGGCGGCAGCCTCATCTTGACCGACCCCAGCAAGACGCCGGCGCAACTAGACCATACGACCATCCACATGCCCGCACTTTACCCCAGCACCATCCTGCAGGGTGAGGGGGAGGAGAGGGAGAAAGGGAGGGGGGGGGGGGGGGTGTAAGAGTATGTTGATGTGTGAAGTAAAGTGAGTGGGATTCAGGATTTAGCAACATCGAGCTGTCATGATATATGCACAATGTTATCAAAATGATTGAATTGATTTCAATTTGATTTGGGGTGCGTATGTTTACCCTGATATTTGGGGGATATTTGGATGCACAGTACCACAAAAGTTTATGGCACGTTTGAAACAGTGCTGTAAAGTGATGACACTGTCTTTTCTATCAAGTGCATTCATAAATACTGTATATTGTGTAGCAGTATATAAAGCAAAAGAACCATGTTACTGTTTGGCTGGCAAAATGGTAAGCAGTGTAGTCTGTGAATGGGCACATCTATGTGTCCTCATAGGTTTCCTCACACAGGCTCTCACCAATCTTAATTTTCCTGTGTTAGTATATCATATTGCTTACTGCCTCTCCTCCCACTCCTCCACCCATCTTGTTCCCTCTCTCTCCCTCTCTCTCCTCCACCCTCCACCCCTCCATCTTGCTTCCCCTCTCTCTCCCTCCCTCCAGTGAACCAGAACGCCAATACCGAGGGCAACAAGAAAGACGAGGAGAAGAAGGAGGAGGAGGAAGATGATGGAGGGGATGGGGATGGGCCCAAACCCATGCCACCCTTCAGCTCCTGTTTCATCCTTTCCACAACCAACCCGTAAGTGTGTGTGTGTGTGTGTGTGTGTGTGTGTGTGTGTGTGTGTGAGCTTTGGTAAATGCACATCTGCATGTCTTGGTCGATGCATATCTGATTTCCGTCAGTTGATCAATATGACTGATCGTAGTTGCTCACACATTTGTGACCTTAGCCGTCTGTCAGCCCTGTGTACATGGCAAACCAACAGACTTGTAGTATCTAATGATCAGAGAGCCAGAGAAATTACAAAACTAAGAAGTGTGTGTGTGTGTGTGTGTGTGTGTGTGTGTGTGTGTGTGTGTGTGTGTGTGTGTGAGCAGGTTCCGTAGGTGCTGCCACTACATCCTGACCCTGCGCTACTTTGAGATGTGCATCCTGTCCG
>NW_027468564.1:49545775-49555775 GCF_046254945.1 Alosa pseudoharengus
AAAAGTCCGGCTTCAGAAAGTAAAAGTCCTGCCATGTATTGTTTCTACCTGTGCACTTAACACATGTGATTTCAGTAATTATCTGATCTACCCGGCTTAAGAGTTGTGCTAATTAGAATCAGATCATTAAGTGAATGGTTGAAACAAAAATGGCAGGACTTTTACTTTATGAAGACGGACTTGTACACCTCTGTTTAGGAACCATCTCAAACAGGCAGTAAGATCAGGCATGTGACACAGATAGGGTCTCAGTACAGAGCCGGTTGGACTCAACAAATGTCTGCTGTGTTGGCACCCCCCTTATTTCAGATCTGAATGATATCACCATTATTATGAACATAGCATGCATGTCCCAGCCGACCAATTATGCTTATGCTAGCTTTGGGACTAGGTGTCCTAAAATTGACAATGTGTCCCAATTTGCCTGCCTGTATGCTGGTTTTCCAGGCTGCTAAGGTAGCTGGGTAATATCCTCATCTGTAATCTGGCAGCCATTTTGGATCCAAAATGCCATTGACTTGACCAAGGCTGTGGCTAAGTCTGTTATGCATCACAGCTCCCCTTCACTTGCTTGAACTGTGAGAGCGAGGGTTGTCCCCTGCTCCCAGGGATGTCCCAATCCATAAGTGGGACAGGAGCAACCCCTCCGCTATCGATCCAGTCAAGCCACGGCCCTAGGAAGGGCTGCCAAAGCACCTGGCTCCCTGACCTTGGGTTTAGCATGCAGTGAAGGGAGGCTCAGGCTGAGCCACAGTCAATGCCAGAGATCGCCCCGACTAGGCGTGAGACCCCCGAACTTGTCCAGGTGTTCGTTTGAGTGACTGTGTGTGGAGAAACAAGTGATATCTGTCTGTTTTTGATGTCACAGAAGATATCAAAACCAGCTCAAGTGTGATCTTGTGGTTTTTTCCAGTCTCATAGCAAAAACTATATCTCCACAGACTGCTCCCATAGTACACATCTGGAACTATTAGTTATGCAGAAGAGAGCAGGTTCTGACTGGTTGCTTTTCTATTTGTTGGACGATTCGCTCCAAGGATAATTGCCAAATAAGCGATAACAATTACTGTATCTTATCTAGATCTTTAACAAGCTTATCTTTAGATAAGCATGGACTTTCAGCATGAAATATCCCGAAAACACCAATAACCTTGGGACAAATGAGGTGCTACAGAGCTTATTACTGCATGTAAGACATTGTAAATTGAGTAGCCTCAGGCCTTTAACCATTGGTCTAAAAACATGTAAGGATTAACTTGAGTGTTGCATGTTAGGAGATAATGGACTCAGGTGTGACAAGGTAAGTAGATAGATGTGACACATATGCTTTTATTCTCTTCCCAGCCATCAGGGGCCCCTCTTTTACTGTCCTCTCTCCTTATTCCTGTCTGTCTGTCTGTTTGTCTCTCATCTGGATGTTTTTGTCCTTCACCAAAACCTCCCTCCCCTTATGTGTGTGTGTGTGTGTGTGTGTCTTCTCCTCTTTTTTCTATGTATGTTTGTATGTCCTTCTCTGTCTCTCTTTGTCTCTTCTCTGCCCCTGTTGTTCTGTCTCTTCTTGCTGTCTGACCATTTCTCGTGTCTCCGCCACTGGTGACCGCAACAGGAGCCTAACCCGGTAAAGTTGACCCCTTTCAATTCGCCGTCGCACGGCATTCGTTCGTCTCTTCGGCACCCACATCTCTCCAGTTATCGCTCTCTCTCTCTTTCTCTCGCACGAAGGCTTCTCTCTCTTTCTTTCTTTTTATGATGCCCTCCCTGTTTTCCTCGTTGCTCATCAAACCTCCTGGGTCAACACCGTTGCCCGTTATCTCAACCTGATCAGTCCTCTGCACCCCCGGATCCCCATTACCATCAGGGAAGGCCACCGTTGACCCCTGCCGGACATTAATATCGCCATCTGAGTTGAACTCACAGAGAGCTTTCCGCTCACCTAGTACCCTGAGGCAGTCTCAATGCCCATAATGTAGACTGCCCTCATTGATTATTGATTCAGAAATTCTGGGCCACTGCCAAGGCTTGCACTCAATCAATCCTTCATCAGGTGCATTGTCCTCCACTTCAACTCATGGGCTCATGTACTGTAGTTCATAGTTAAAGACAACTTCGACATGGTTGCTTAATTGAGTGCCAAGTCTCATGCTGGCCTATTTTTGTCAGGATGTTTGGCTGTTTGTTTTGAGATCCCAGGTTGGAATAGATGCCCTCTTCTCTCACTTCACCCACTTGGCTGCTTTGACCCAATTTGTCTAAGATTTGTCTTTGCCTGGAAGTATAGCTGTTCCCATTCACATGAATCTCGAGAAAACAGATGGTGGCCATTTTGTTATGGCTTGAGCGATAAAAAAAAGATGGTCGCTGTTTACTTATGAGTGTCCCACATCATTTCCCATTCTGGTTGGGAAAGAGAGGAAGAGAAAGTATGTTCTCCTCAATCCCCACCAGTGCCTCACATTGGTTTTGTAAAATGTGAGAAAATGAAATGTTTTTTTTTTTATCTTTGCCTGTTTTTTTTATAAGTAAGTATATTTGCTTAGTCCCCCTGTAATGAACACCACATTAGCCTGCCCCCTCCCCTCATGTGAAATGCATTGTGATATACCCTCCCCTTACTCACTCTTCATGATAACCCCACGTGGCACATACTGAACGCTCTACACTGCTCCTAACTCTCCCGTGACCTCCTCTTGCGTTCCCAACGCAAACGAGTGAAAAAGAAAGAAAGAGGTTTGGCTGGGCATTGTGCCTGACAATGCCTGACGGTTACCATGGTTATTGTTAACATTGTCATGATTTTTTTACAAAGCATTTCTGATGAAAGCAGATATTGATGAAAAGTAGTAAATCTTTGAGCAAAAAACACCAGAGGATGATTCTTAATTGTACATCAACTGAATTTGGTGATGATTCACCTTTGTCTGATGGAGTCTGTAAAAAATAGACCTCATCTTACCCCCCCCGCCCAGCCTAATTCCCTGTTTTCCCATTTTGATTGTGTGTTGTTCTTTATGCTTCAGAGGGAGCAGCAAAGGGAAAGACATCAGCACCATCAAGTCTCTGAGAGTACTGAGGGTACTGCGGCCTCTCAAGACCATCAAACGGCTACCCAAACTGAAGGTGCTGTGTGTGTGTGTGTGTGTGTGTGTGTGTGTGTGTGTACGTGTGTTTGAGTTTGAGTTTACTGATTATATGCTCTATTCCATTCCCTTTTATTTAAGTGACCTCTAAAATGTATTAAATGTATGTAAATGTAAATGCATCATCTTTGCATTTCTGTCACACACCCACCACTGAAAAAGTTCTGTTATTTTGCACCCCACAGGTTGTTTTCAGATGCCATCATATAATGTCCCCACTATGTCCCCTGGTCCCCATTCGGCGCGTGTGTATTGAGTTCTTGTATGTGCTGCCCCCTACAGGCTGTGTTTGACTGCGTGGTGAACTCGCTGAAGAACGTGCTCAACATCCTGATCGTCTACATGCTCTTCATGTTCATCTTCGCTGTGGTCGCCGTGCAGCTCTTCAAAGGCCGCTTCTTCTTCTGCACTGATGAATCGAAAGAGTTTGAGCGCGACTGCAGGTGAGTTTATGCGAGGTGTATTCACATCATGTAGCAAAAATACGTACATTACACATGCATTTAATATTTTACAAGACAGTAAAACAGATCTACAAACAAACACACACACACACACACACACACACACACACATATACACATACACACACCAATGAATTGTGCCATCAGTGAAGCGCCTGTCAGTGTGTGGTGTTGTGTAGTTGTTGACTGCTGTGCTCTGGGCCCCAGGGGAGAGTACCTGGTGTACAATGGCAATGATGAGGTGAAGGCGCAGAAGCGGGAATGGAAGAAGTACGATTTCCACTACGACAACGTGCTTTGGGCCCTGTTAACTCTCTTCACTGTGTCCACTGGAGAGGGGTGGCCGACGTGAGCGCACACACACACACACACACACACACACACACACACACACACATACACACACACATGCATTCACATATTCATACTGAACATACAGATACAACTATAGTAGACTAAGATATGAACAAAACCAAGCTCATGGGTTTTTATCTCTTTTTCTCTCTCTCCCTCTCTCTCTCTCCCTCTCTCTCTCCCTCTCTCCCTCTCTCCATCTCTGCCTGTTTCTTCTTCTCAGTGTTCTAAAACACTCAGTGGACGCCACTTATGAGAACCAGGGCCCGAGCCCGGGGTACCGGATGGAGACGTCCATCTTTTACGTGGTGTACTTCGTTGTCTTCCCCTTCTTCTTCGTCAACATCTTCGTGGCTCTCATCATCATCACTTTCCAAGAGCAAGGAGACAAGATGATGGAGGAATACAGTTTAGAGAAGAACGAGGTACGCCATGCCAATGTTTGTTTGCATGAGAACACACAAGGAAGTTACAACACGGCCATAATGGAGCACCGATAGCATCAACACCACCTCACAACCGGTCAGCCCAGGCTCCATTCTTGAACCCACCTTTGCAAGTCCATACCGCTTTGGATAAAAGCGACTGATAAATACTAGTGAACTTTAACTTACACTGGACTGACACAAATACAAAATAATGGTTATATGACACACACCAGAAGTGCACTCTTAAAACGAATGTGTTGGAAACAACACAAACTGACATAGAGATGTGTTAAAAACAACACAAGTTGTGAGAGAGTGAGTTGTGGCGGTGATAAGACGGCGATGGATCCCAGGTGTTGCCACCATTGTACCCCAGAGCAAGGCACTTGACCTGACTTTGCCCTCCCACGTCATCCCTCTTTTCGTGTTGAATTAGCTAATGATGAATGAGCTAATGATATCCCTGTCGCTCCTCCACTCCCTCCCGCCCTGCTTCACACAGAGAGCCTGTATCGACTTCGCGATCAACGCCAAGCCCTTGACGCGCCATATGCCGCAGAACAAGCAGAGCTTCCAGTACCGCATGTGGCAGTTCGTGGTGTCACCGCCGTTCGAGTACAGCATCATGTCTCTGATCGCGCTCAACACGGTCGTCCTCATGATGAAGGTAGGAGAGACACCAATCCCTCTGATGCTGGCGACTGCAAAACAAAAGCATCAATTGATTGGTCACTGATGGGTTTACCTACAACTTGGTTTAGCACATCTGCTGACTTACATGTTTACATACATTGTAGTGGTCCATTATATTGGAAACAGTTTTCTGTGTTAATGCTCTGGAAATTAATTGTTGTCACTAATGTTATATCCTCTGTGTGTGTGTGTGTGTGTGTGCGCGTGTGCGTGTGTGCATGTGTGTGTGTGTGTGTGTGTGTGTGTGTGTGTGTGTGTGTGTGTGTGTGTGTGCACGCGCGCACATCTCTTAGTATGATGGAGCTCCTGATGCCTATGAAAAAACCCTGAAGAACCTGAACATAGTGTTCACCACACTCTTCTTCATGGAGTGTGTGCTCAAGATCATCGCCTTTGGTGTCCTGGTGGGTGAACTTGCTTACCACCACCCAAACTCCTCTATCTCTCTCTCTCTCTCTCTCTCTCTCTCTCTCTCTCTCTCTCTCTGTCTCTCTCTGTCTGTCTATCTTTCTTTCTGTCTCTCTCTCTCTTCCTCTCTCTGTGTCTTGCTCTCCCCTCCATCTGTTTTTTCTAAAAAACACACAACTAATACACATACGCTCACACATGTATAGACTCACACTTTGTCTATGTCTAGAGATGGTTTCTAAATATATTTTAGATACAAGCCATTTCTTTTTCATGAAGCTGGTTTATTTATTTAGCAGATGATCCTTTTATGAAAGCTTGCTTTTCCTGACCTACAAAAAAGTATGTCTCAGAAATGCACTCTGACAGGGGGCCCCGATGCGCTCATCCACTTCCTCACTCGCCCCTCTCCATGGTAACAGTTCTCCTATTGGCTGCCACAGTTCCAGAACCCGTCTCCTTCTGGCTCATTCACGCATCAGTCATGCCTGAGCTGCCTGCCCATTGGTTGTAAAATTTTTTCCCCTTTGCTCGTCTCCCAACAGAATTATTTCATGGATGCCTGGAACATTTTTGATTTTGTTTCTGTGCTCGGGAGCATCACAGACATCATAGTGACGGAATTTGTGGTAAGTTTCTCCCACTGAAGAGAAATGTTCTTCTCAATGTGGAAGAATGTCTGTGCTAATATACATACCTATGATGGGATTGTCAGTTTGTGGTATTAGTGTACAGTGTGTGTGTGTGGTGTGGTGCCTATATGTACATGAGTATGTTGTATTATAAAGACAACCATTTCTTCAAATTGTTGAATTTGCCATAATATATTTATGATAATTGTAAAAGGAGGCAACCGTATGTGAGCTAATCACTTTGCTGGTGGCCTGCCATGTTTTCGGGGTCTTTCTATACGGTTTGTGGCGTAGAGAGAACCAGTGACTCTAAACTGACTTTGCTGTCCATCCAGTGTGGAGATTCAAATTCACCATCTCACACCTCAACAGACAAAAAAATGTTAAACTTGAAAATCCAACACTCGATTTCCATCGTTCTTATGTGGCAGTGTCACTTTCCCTTTCTTAGTACTGATATTAGTGTATCTGTTGATGTAGTCCCGGGGCTTCATAGAGAACCAGAATTCAGAATGATCAAGTAGCTGTAAATAGTATTTTAGCAAGTGGTCAGTAGTCAGTGTACCACTCCCACACACAAAATGTAGTTGCAGTTGTAATTGCATTGTGTTTGGTTGTGTTTGTGTTGTATGTATGTTTGTGTGTGTGTGTGTGTGTGTGTGTGTGTGCACGTACACGTACAAAAACGCCTTGTGCATCATTAACTTTGAACTTTTTAACACAGTGACCGTTGTGTATAACAACTTTGGCTAGTTATTGTGGGTGTTCTCAATGTGATCTATTGTATCTGTGTAAATATTACTGTGCTGAACCTCTCAGTCTGCCCCAGTGGAAATAAGCAGCCACAAATGAAGCACTACTTGGTCATGTAGCGTAACATTGTTAACAGAATTCATTAAGAAAAAAATCATATATATATATATATATATATATATATATATATATATATATATATATATATATATGTATGTAGCTTAAGTAAGAATTTATGGTACTTAATTACACATGGCTCACTGAACGTTGTTTTATGAATACTATTTATTTTCAAACTGTAATAGACTGGAAAAACATAATGTCAAAATAAGAAGCTTTGATCTGAAATATCGGGCTCAGAACCTTGGGGTGGTCTGACAGAATCAAGCAAAATCAAGTTGTGTTTGACAGATTCTGTCTGTTGTTGACTGTATCCATAACGACTATTATTCCTGTTTTATCTTTTCACATGCTTTCTTTATTCCTCTGCTTTGTTGGCGCCCCTCCCCCTTCCCCACTTATAAATCCATCCAATCGAAAAAACAAACAAACAAAATGCACTATGAAAAAACATCATGTTGTTCCATCCATGACCTGGCTCCATGTGTCTCCATGCCAACCGACGCACCCCTTCCCCAAAACAACAACTACAACAACAACGTCAACAACAATGAAATTCACTTGCACCCACTCACAAAATCACAACAAATAAACAAACAAACAAATGCATCCATCTACTGCCCCCACATGTAGAATGCGGTTGGTTTGTAATTTCTATCTCAAGCTGTAATGCATCCATTCACCACCCCTGTTCCTCATACCCTTCATCTCTCTCTATCTCTCTCTCTCTCCCTCTCTGTCTCTCTCTCTCTCTCCCTCTCTGTCTCTCTCTCTCTCTCACGCGAGTCACTCTCGCCCTGTCCCTGGCTGGATCTGAATACTCTGAAAGTTACATCTGACATGAGACCAAGTTGCAGTAGCTGCCTAGCTTGTTAGCATGCTCTCATTCTCCTGCACTAAGCTTCACTCCAGAGTCCAGACAACTGGAGCTGGAGCCCAGTCTAGACCAACGGAGAGTCTGCTAGCTCGTTTTCAGCAGTGCAAAGTTCTGTTTTGAAGTCAATCAAGGGCATTGGGTTGTCCGTGCAGAGTGTTAACTTTATGAAGGTCTCAAGCCCGCCCTCTGTCTTTCTGTCTCTCCCTCTTTCTCTCTCTCTCTCTCTCTCTCTCTCTCTCTCTCTCTCTCTCTCTCTCTCTCTCTCTCTCTCTCCCTCTCTCTCTCTTCCTCTCTCTCTCTTCCTCTCTCCCCCCTCCTTCCCTTCGATGCATGTGCCTCAGTGTACTGAGCCCTGAGTTCTGAGTGCCTGAGAACTAGGGTTCCCCATACCGCCACATACACAATAAAATATAAACACAAACACACCTATATCTACAATGACTCTGCATATATCTGATTACGTTTTACATCACATTGTTGCACCTGAAGAACATGGGCCAACATCCACGTATGCACTTTTCTTTCTATATCTTTCTATACCACACATCTCTGCCCTGATTGGTCAGTTGAGACTGAATAGTACACACACACACCAACACAAATGTAAACTCACATAGCCGTACACACTGGCGGTGTTGCTATGTCATTTCCTGAATGCCATGCACTTGAGCTCGAGTTGCATGAGGACCCCCCCCCCCCCCTTTCTCCTCTCCTTTTCTTTCCTCTCTCCATTTCTCTCTCTCTTCCTCAACTCCCTCTCTCAACCCATCTGCTTATGCCACTGCTTGTTGCAGTGCCTTTGCTTGTCCGCTAGAGGGCGCTGAGTGTTTCTCAGTGCTATTTTTACACTTGGATGGGGAAGTGATGCTCACAAAATGGACTAGTAAGACAAAAAGAGCATGAGAGTGGAGCTCGCTTGTGTACTGCTCCACTGCTTTTTCGGTACACACATGAGAGGATAAAGTGTCGTGAAATAGTATACACGTACAGTAGTATACTTTATACAGCAATATGTTATACAATACTATGGTATAATGTCCGGCAATCTGGAATGATGTTTGTGATGTTTCTGATGTTTGTTAAACCTTAAATACAACAGCCATGGACCTCTGGAGCTCTAAATTGTCCAGTAGACACATTGATGCTCATAGTCACGCTATTACACATTATGATGTTTATAAATGCTTTATAAACACCAGATGCTTTGTGGCAGTGCAGGAGGGATAAACGTGAATGAAATTTGATACCTTATTGGTCCATTGAGATGTCACTTCACCATCTAAGCCAATTCCCTCAGAGTAATCCTACAAGCTTCCTGTGGTGTATGCTTAGGACTTCCTGCCTGGTCAGAATGCGGATATGTATGAGGCTGAGTCCATTCTTTGCTTGTCCCAGAAAATCAGTGCATTTGATGACCCTTTTCAAAAGAATACTTTGCTTTAACTTGATTGGATGATGACCGTTCAGCTCTTGTGATGTTTTATTTGTTTTGTATGTGTTCTATTAAATCCCTTCTATGTTTACGTTTGATATTATATTCATTATATTCACTATAGCCTATATATTTTTCCTGAGTTGTGTTTGTATAGTTATGTTTTTATGTGTGACCCTGGCGTTGTTTTTTTGTTTTGGTTTTCATTTTGGTTTTGGATAGGAACACCATAATAGTCCAAATCAATGGAACTAATTCAGTTTTTCTCCCCTGTCTCTTTCTCTATCTCACCCACCCACTGCAACATCCACCACACTCTTTGTCTTCTTCTTCTTCCTCTTCTTCTTCTTCTTGGGATCTTTCCCCCCTCGCTTTTGGTGTGTGTGTGTGTGTGTGTGTGTGTGTGTGTGTGTGTGTGTGTGTGTGTGTGTGTCTGTGTGTGTGTGTGTGTGCAGAATAACTTCATAAACCTGAGTTTCCTGCGGCTCTTCCGAGCTGCTCGACTCATCAAGCTCCTCAGGCAGCAGGAGACCATTCGCATCCTGCTCTGGACCTTTGTGCAGTCCTTTAAGGTAAAGCCGTACCTTATACTCACACACACACACACACACACACACACACACACACACATACAGTACACACACACACACACACACACACATACACAGAGAAAGCACAGCAGCTCAGAAGGGTCACACTTTA
>NW_027468564.1:49560775-49570775 GCF_046254945.1 Alosa pseudoharengus
GTGCTTTGACCACTTGCCTGTTTCTGAAAAGCTCCACTGCTGTTCTATGTGAGGGCCCTTATTCTCTTCTCTTTTCTCTCTTTTCTCTATCTCACCTTCATTCTCCCTTTCTCTCTTTTTCTCTACTTTCTCTCTCTCTCTCTCTGCTCTATTTTCTATCACACTGTGCAGCTCACATAGAATGGTGTTTTACTGACCGAAACTAAGTACTTTTGACACACACACACACACACACACACACATCCGCTCCCCCCTCCTGTTCTGTTTTTTCTTGTGTCCTAGAGCAAAGGAAACCTAAAAAAAAAAAGCTTTAAGTATACACACACACACACACGCACACACACACACGCATACACATTCAGAGAGACAACAAATACGCTGGCCAATCTTCAGTGTCCCCAACCTATAACCAACCAAAACAAATAACCTCTGTGTTTTTGCTTCTCCTCTTTTGTGTATCTCCACCCTTTTCTCCTCCCTTCTCTCCTCCTCCTCCCTTCCCCACCCCATGTTTGTCCATCACACACCTATCTGTTGTATGTCGTCTGCACCCCCCCCTTCCCTTCCTCCTACCCCCTTCCTCATGGATATCTCCTGTCGTTCGTTGCCCCCCCCCCCCCCCCCTCCCCTGTTTGTTTGTTGTCATTGTCGTTTTTTTGGCGTATTTTTGTTTGGGTTTGGTTGTTTTCTTGTTTGTCACCGGTGGGCCCCTGCCAGCGGCAGGATCAGTTACAGTGATATGTATCAGATGCTAAGACACATGTGCCCGCCGCTCGGCCTGGGGAAGAGGTGCCCGGCGCGGGTGGCTTACAAGGTAGAGAGGGCTCTGCCCGTAATAATATCGTACAGCCTAAAGGGGGCGCCAAAAACGCCACCCTCGAGAAAAAAAAAAAAAAAAGATATCCTAATTATACTCTGTCCGTTCTCTGTTAGTGTTGGTGTGGTTGGTGAGCGCTGTTATCTTCTATGTGGGGGTTTTCATTTGTTCCTTTCATTTCTTGTCCGTTTGTTTGTTTGTTTGTTGGTTTATTTTTGTTGGGAAGTGCTGAAAGCTGTGGGGGGAATTGAAGAGTGTTTAGCCGTTAGCCAGTCGGAGGAGTTCATGCCCACATCCACAGGAGAGGGGGAACAGGGGGGAAGGTGCCTTGCCAGCCCTTCTGCACCGTGCTTACGAGCCAGAAACCTACAGCTACTACATCCCCCATACCAGTCAGGGTAGCTTTCTCACCATACGTTATGCAAACACCCTATAGAAACCAGTGATCCCCTGCCGTATTTCACCCTCAAACCTATGACCTTGCAGCAATACAGGAGGCCAGATGTCATCACAGATACTTATGGAGTGATATTAATTTATTACAGATGACCCCGAGAATTTGCATTAAAGTGAGCGCTTTAATGTGAGTGAATTAGCTAGCTCCATTTAGGAGGCTTATATTTCCCTTAGACAGGGTCCCTCTATAGGGAAGCACAAAGTCTCAGTAGTGTTGAACAAGGCCCGCGTGTGCGTGTACAGAAGGACCGGGAAGGGGTGTGTGTCTTTGGGCCTCTGAGTCTCTCCCTCCTGTGGATGGCACACACACCTACACCCACACACACAGACACACATACATTACATTATAATTAATACTTACCGTACATAGAATCAAACGTACACAGACTAGTGTAGTCATATAGCTATGATGTATATGATTGTACCCAGAAATGTTAACATCAGCCTCTGGGTCATAAGAAACAGGTGAGTTTAGGAGGGCGCCTAACCCATAGTGCCATAGACACCAGTAGCTAGAGTTAGTGGTTACGGCAAGAGAAAGCCCTGTCTTGTTTGTCCATTGTTTTTCTTTTTATTTCCTTTTATGGGAAGTCCACAACCAGAACCACGACAATCAAATCAGTTTTCCACCTGTCCTTTTGTTTTCCTCTGTCAATGCAGTTCCAATCTGTCTCCTTTCCCTATCTCTCTCTGTCACTCACTTCTTCTCATTCTCTCTATCACTCTTTCTGTTCTCTCTCTTTTGCTGTTTTCCTCTTAGCTCTGCTGTTTTCCTCTGTCTCCCTCTATCTTTCTGTCCCTCTCTGTCTCTCTCTACCTTTCTGTCCCTCTCTCTGTCTCTCTATCCCCCTCTCTCTGTCTGTCTGTCTCTCTCTCTGTCTGTCTGTCTATCTCTCAGTCTGAGTGTCTGTCTGTCGGTCTTTCTGCCTGTTTGTCTATATAAAACTCAATGGGTCATCTTATCATTGATTGTTTTTGTTATTTTGGGACTATAAGTACCAGTAGTTGCCATGGTGTAAGTTCTTGATAAATATGACACGCCCTGTCATGTGCATCAGAGGTGGATTCTGGATCCTCATTTACTCTCTAAAAATAGGAATATGTTTGCATCTCCACAGGTCCCTTATTCTGGGCCGAGGAGCCAAGATACCTTATTTGAAAATTAGCGATTGATACCTAGCATGCCTTAAGTAGCCTGCTAAGGTTACTGTGACACTAAAAACTGTTAAGGGCAGGCGTTTTCTTACGTGAGGTGCCTCCAACTAAGCGTGCCACCTGCCCATAGTGTTATGTGGGCTAATGTAATACACCACGGAGCTGTAGTGCCATCCATCTCTTACCACAAATACAATGATTGACCAACAGAAGCCAAAATAAAGTGAACATAAAAGTGAAAAAATTTATTTCAAGCAAGAATGTGCAGTAATTTAGCATTTCACCAAAAAATACTTCTGATAATACACTTATTTTAGGCTTTTGTTTGTAACACATTTTTTGCTTTATATCTGTAATATAGCTCTCCTCACATTTTGTTTCACGTCTTGACCTTAATTTTCATAGCAGATCATCAAAGTCAACCTCCCATTTAGCATTTGAAGAATCAATTCGGTTTGAGTCTCCTTGTCTGCATTCCATAATCTTTTGTCTAACCCCTTTCACACCAAACTATAATCCAAGGAATTACCTAGAAATCTAAATGCTGTTCATATGAGAAGTTGATCATTTTGCTAATTTAGCCAAAATCTCACCAGCCGGACATTTATTAGCCTACATTCACATATTGTCCAGAATGTAGCATCTTTTTTGGTCCCTTATTAGGCTAAGATAGCTAATAGCTAAGAATCACACAATGACCAGTTCCGGACATTACATTTCAGGTCGGTGATTTTCAGTGATGCGACAAAATATTTATATCTGTCCATATTAGTTAATATAGAAATAGATTTTTAGACTTACAAAGCTATGTTATATCAACTGTGCCTGTTTTCTGGCTTTTTTTTGTTTAATGACAACTAAAGTTTTCACTCAATAAACTTAAATAAAAATGTAGTGAATGATTTAGCATGCTAGCTGTTGACTGTGCACTGAATAGAGAATAATAGCCCACCTGTTGCTCAACACTTGTTTTTGTTGTGTCGGTCGTTAGTTAGTGTTGGGTAAATTGTGTTATGTTGATAAGAGATGCAGAAAGGAAAATAGAACGCACTGCTGTGTGTGAAAACAAACAAGAGTTTTGGTTTGAAAGGGGCTATCTGTAAGCAACAATTAAGAGACAACATATTCGTTGAAATAGGGTGGGAAACTAACTAAGTACAGTATATCAGGTCATCTTATCTTTTCTTTTCCTTATCTCTGTTTTTCTTTCTCTTCCTCTCCGGCTCTCTCTTTCTCCTCCTCTCTTTGTCCATATTTGCCATCTCAGATCATGCCCCTTCTTTCTTCTTTCTCTCCTTTTATCTGTGTGACTCCATTCCATGGCCTTCCAGTCTAACTACACTAACTACTCTACCTGTTTTTCCTTTTATGCTACCTACCTTCCTACACCTGCTCGATTCCAAAGAGGCAAAGATTTAAAAAAAAAAAAAAACAGATAAAACGTACCTTTCTTCCCTTAATAAAATAAAATGCCACTCATTTACCAAACAAAGACTTTCCTTTCCAAGACACTGCACCCATTAAGCTTTGCAAGAGATGAGATCAATTTGGATATACTGCCAGACATTACCTTTCAACTATTTCCTTTACTGAAGACCACCAACCAGGGACCCAGCCCCCCCCCCCCCCCACCCCCACCCCCACCCCAATAAGTCTGAAAGACGCCAAACAAAGACACATTGATCACAAGCCAACATTACGCCACCAAAGAAAGAAAAGAGGCAATGATGATGATACTCTGTGCGCGGCTGCACGACTGCTGGTGCTATGAACAGGGGCAGGGGGAGGGGGGAGCATGCCGTTTTGCACGCTGCACGTTCGTGGGATGGGCGCACTTGCATGCTCTGTTGCATGGTTGAGCTGAGGGCGTGGCGTCTTTTGCGCTAACTTTGGTCGTCTCGAACGGTCGGCTGCCAGCTGTCACTGCTGCTACTCGTGCCGCCGCTGCTAACGTGACCTGTGAGTGGTTTGCCGGACGAGCTTGAAAACGGCCACACACACACACACACACACCACCCATATTCACTCACTCACTCACTCGCACACACTAATGCCATGCCATGTGCTTGTTTGTGAGCGCCGTCATGTTCATGACTTTCTTTTTGACAAAATAAAGGTAATTCCCAATGAGTGACAACAGGCATATAACAAAAAAAAACGTCTGTTTTCAACGAAAGGCTTTGATTTTTTTTTTTATACCCCTGTTCACTCATTGGTGGAGGTATGAAATGTCTAGATGAGTTGATCGTAAGGGGGAGCTTAAAACAATTGTGCCCCAGCCAACAAGGTCATTTCCTCCGCAATAAGTGCAGACCATAACATCAGTAGGCTAGCATCTCTCTTAATCTGTGAGGGCTCCAATTAAGCTTCTTAATTGAGATGTGTGTCTTTGGTGCGGTGTTAAGAGGTGGGTGCGCGGAGCTACTCACTGTACCTGTCTTTGTGTGTTGTGCAAACAAGAATGTGTGAATGACAGCCACACAGCTATTCACACATCGGCATTGTTGGGCGGGGGGGGGGTTGTAGTGTAGGTTTGGTCTGGGGCCATTTTTTGTCGTGGCATTTTGATGTAATCCCCAGCCCTCACAGATATCAGTTAGACTGAGATGTGAATATCCTATCCTCGGTTGATCTTGGAGTATGACACCCATTGAAATCAGGACTGTCAGACTATCCTGGACATACAGAAAGGTGCCAATGAGATGCACAGGCATGACACTGCTGGTAGATTGCAGAAGTCTGAGACCACATCAGACATTTAGATATTCGAACATCACTGGCGGATAATCCAGAGTGGAAGTGACTGGGGGCTGTTAGTCTGTTGAGCTCCTCCTTGCCGTCCCTCTATTCTCCCACCCCCCCACTGCCCCCATGCCGTACCCCAAAGCTGCCCCTGAGGGGGGTTCAGGGGTACTTGCCTTTCCACTGTTGTCCCGCCCCGAACGCTCACCGAGCCCACTGGTTGGCCTGTCCACAGAGGCTGCTGCGCATGGACTTGCCGGTCGCCGACGACAACTCGGTGCATTTCAACTCCACTCTCATGGCCTTGATCCGTACTGCCCTGGACATCAAGATTGCAAAGGGTATGATGGGACCTTTTCCAGCCCCGCCCCCCACTCTCTTTCTTATTTTCTTTTTTTCCTCTCTTTCTTTTCCTCCTCTCTGAAGCTCTAACGTTCTGTCACTTATTTTTTAACCGTACAAGTTTGATTTTCTCACTGCTCTGTGTGTTTGGTTTCATTTTAAACTACCTCCTAACCTGGAGTTGTCTAGTAGCCTAGCCTACTCTATCTACAAGATCACAGTTTGAATTTGATTTTGTCATATTTGATACCACTAAACGCTAAACGTGGTATGTCAAAAGATCCCCCACAGATTGCTCATGATAATTAAAGAAATATCCGTGTGTGTGTGTGTGTGTGTGTGTGTGTGTGTGTGTGTGTGTGTGTGTGTGTGTGTGTGTGTGTGTGTGCATGTGTGTGCATGTGTGTGTTTGTGTGTGTTTCTGAATGTATGTACAACTAATTGTGTGTTTTTGATCACTTTGGTAATTATATTATGTGTATCTGCATGCTCTCTCTCTGTGTGTGTGTGTGTGTGTGTGTGTGTGTGTGTGTCTGTGTGTCTGTCTGTCTGTCTGTGTGGGTGTGTATGTCTGTGGGCCTGTGTTTCTATACATGTGGTTTGTGTGTGTATCTGTGTCTGTATGTATGCATATCTAAACCATATGTTTGTGGATGTGTTTGTGGTATGTTTGTGCACAAATGCTTGTGTTCATGTGTATGTGTGTGCTACTGTGCGTATGTATGTCTGTTGCCACGTGTATATGTGTTGGCCTCTGTGTGTGTGTGTGTGTGTGTGTGTGTGTGTGTGTGTCTGTATCGCTACCCACCCACCTACCCCAGGGGGCGCAGACAAACATCAGATGGATGCAGAGCTGCGCAAGGAGATGATGGCCATCTGGCCCAACCTGTCCCAGAAGCACCTGGACCTCTTGGTCACTCCGCACAAGTGTAAGTTGCACAAGGGTTTGTACACAGCAGCGCGCGGCCGGCGGCCCTCCCCTCCTCCTCCTCCTCCAGCCGGCCGGCCGGCCCCGCTGCGACCGACCGTGACAATATCACCACTCATCCGAGGACAGCTTCTCTCAGCCAGCACCACTCACCGCTCGGCACCCTCTGATCAGGCTCCCCCGACCTCCTGCCTGCTGCCCCAATACCCCTCCACCCCACCCCAATACCCCTCCAGCACACCCCACCCACCCCCAACTCCCCTTTCTATCTCTCTCTGCTAAATCCAGCTCTGTGTCTATCTGTTAATCTCTATCTGTGTCACTCAGCTGAAGTGGTTCTTAGCTCCCTTTGGTAATCTAATGTGGCCTCTCCTAAAGCAATCTAGCTCTTTATCTGTCCGATAATGTAGGTCTATTCTCCTTGAAAGCTAATCTAGCTCTATCTCACTTAATCAAGATTTGTATCTGTATAGACCAGATGTATCTTTCTCTGCTAATTTAGCTCTTTAGCACTTAGGCTAGTCCTGGAGGTCTACTTCCCTCCTTTTCTCCCTCTCTCTCTCTCTCTCTCTCCCTCCCTCTCTCTTTCTCTCTCTCTCTGTATCAGATGCTTCTGAAGTTCTTCTTTTCACTCTGTGACCCACCCTCTTCCCTTCATCTTGTTGAATGAATGCATCCCAGCTCACCGGTCATTTTAGAATGCACAGTATATCTTATTTTGTCAGCTGCCATATGTTGACTGTTATTCGCTGACTACATGACAGCTAAGCTAAGTAGTCGTGAGCATACAGTTACACATACTTGTTCCGTATGTGTGAGCGCATAGGTACTGGTGCATGCTGATTCATTTTACAGTGTACCCTGTACAAACAACCCCTTTGCCCTTATAGTTGCATGATAATGGATGGAAGAGTTTAACAGATGCTGATAGTTACTTGTATGTTTCAAGGTGATGTTTAGTGCAGATAACTTGCAAGGCAGTAATGGCATGTTATCTCGGTTTCTCTAACTCACCTTGAGTCGAGTATTATTGTCTTAATGCTAGTATTGCTACTATTTAATCACAGTTTCACACTGTCATGTGATTAATTGATCAGCAAAAGATCAACCTTCCCTCCCCTCAAGTTTAGCCTATCCTGATATCTGAATGCATGTTATTTTTCTTGGGTTTTAGATACCAAGGAAGTGAACCCCCCTTGCATGGATTGTCCTTTCAAAACTCCACAGATCACATCATAAATATGTAGGACTCCCATTTCCTTGCCACATCACTTATACTGGCACAGACAGCTGGTGAACCGCTGCCCCTTCTTCCACATGTGCCCCCTCTGGCCCTCATCTCTCCTCTGGTTTACCCCTCTGCTACCCCTCTGCTGCCCCTCAGTCCTCTTCCTGATGCCCTCTCTCTCCATGGCCTGTTATCAGGGGGTGCCTTCCTATAGACAGTTCTCTCTATAGAAGTCTTTTCACTTCAGGACTTCAGGATGTAGGGTCCTAGCATAGCAGTATAACAGACCCAGAGATCCTTAAAGGAAAAGCCTGGCTAACATTAATTAACAGATAGCCTTGGCCTCGAAACAGCTTGCAGTATATGATTACCTGAAATATGTAGAATAATATATAGTTTTAAAATAAATGTATATATATATATATATGCATACGATAAATGTTAAGCGCATGTTTATATAGGCTACTACTAATATAATACTGTAGATGTACAGTAATTACAATTGTGGCATGATGAGCTAAGATGTTCTTAAAGGTAGCTATTAATGCATGGATAGTCAAAGTTAGTTGGTTACAAAGTTTTACAAAATCAAGTCTATGTTTTGCTTGCTATTATTTATTGAGTCCTATAAGCACTTTTAGTAATACAAATAGTGAAACTAGTGATAGTGGCAGAAGTATTGTTTGAGTTATTTACATTGTTGTATGTTGAAGTCTGGAGAATCTTGAGCTGTTTCACCATTAGGCTCACTGTCACTGTATCTTAGCTCAGAGAGAATAGGTTAATATTCTTACCCCTCTGAAGCTCAAACTTTTTTTTCTCTTTCAATATGTTTGATGTTCTACTCAAACTCCAGATGCTAATCTGGAGTCTTGAGAAAAATTTCAGCTCCAATCTTGAAGAAAGCAACTACAGAAAATGGCAGCAGTTGTGCCCGCTCACTACGGTGACGCCATGTCATGGTGAAACGGCTCTCGAGTCCACCCAGCGTATAGTCTACCTCGTAGCCTTTACTCGGTAGAGATAAGAGTCACTAGATGGTAGATGCTGCAGAACAAGGTCTATCTATCTGCCTGTGAAAAGACTCCGCTCTGTGGCGTACTATATCGTAACTATATCGTAACTTTGTTAAGACTGTGCTGTACATGTCCCCGTACTGTGTTACAGTGATGTATACGTACGTGTCTGTGTGATGTATACAGGGCTCGACATTAATGGTTGCCTGGTTGCCCTCGGCTACCAAATTGTTACAAGTGGCAACCAGGTTTGGTTAGCTTTGCCAACCAAAACATCATGCTTGGCAACCACTTTTAACCACTTTTAAAAGTTAACGTTGAGCCCTGAGTTGTATACTACATGTTACCTGTACATGTCTTGGTCTCTGTTTTGGTGTTGTTGGTGTTTGTGGCATGCCTTGTCTCCCACCCCCATACCCCCCACGGCTCAGGGTCCCATCTCGCCCCGTTTAATCGTGCAGGGTAACTTGTCCGTTTCTCAGCAGCGACAGACCTGACGGTGGGGAAGATCTACGCGGCCATGATGATCATGGAGTACTACCGCCAGAGCAAGGCCAAAAGGCTCCAGGCTCTCCGTGAGGAGCAGGTACCGGTTTGTACCCCCCCTCCCTAAACTGTCCCATTCTATCTTGCCCCAACCTGCAACCCTTTTCCCTTTTGCCCTCTCAGCAGCAAGGACCCCTTGCACTCCTCTCTCAGAAGCCTGTCCCGGTAGCAGGGACATGTTTGAGCTAACTTATCTTATATATGTTTGCTATGTTAAATCTAGAATAGACACACCTTGACAAAGCAGCACGCTAACTTAGTACAGGTTAATGCTAGAACAGTGTTAATTTGATCCAGTTTGCTTTGCTAAGCTAGTTTGCCTACTTTAGCATTTACTTATCTACAGTAGCTAGCTAGGTTGGCTTAGCTAGGCTAACAGTTGCTCCCTTAAAGGTAAGCCCTCCTGAAGCTGCATCTCCAAACGCCCTACCAGTAGCTCTAGCAGTAAGCCTAAGGGCATCCTCTTCTTCAGTGTTTAACTACCCTACGTATTATCTTCCCACTACTTACCTATGGAAGTTATATGGTCCAGCTTTATCGCTGTAGTAGCAAGCCAACTTGCTCCCTCTGCTTCAACCCTCTCCTGGACTTCCTGATCCCCCTTAAACAATGCATGAGAGGTTTTAAAAGGTATGTAGAAGAACTGGATTGAGATAACCAAGATTACTCTACTGTAACATTATACTGCATATACAATGATGATGATGATGATGATGATACAACATGGCCGTTTGTCAGTGTCTTGTTTCTTCCCCCCCCCCCTCTTTATA
>NW_027468564.1:49575775-49578275 GCF_046254945.1 Alosa pseudoharengus
GTCACCTCCCTGATTGGCAGTGTGTGTGTGAGTGTGTGTGCCTAGATGGCCATAGGTGCATATGGTCATAGGTGCATATTTGAATGTGTGTGTTTGTGTGTGTGTGTGTGTGTGTGTGTGTGTGTGTGGGTGTGTGTGTGGGTGTGTGTGTGGGTGTTTTGCCCCTAACATTTCATGAGCTCACTTACAGTAAAGCCTTGGTGTGTTGGGTGCATGCTTTGGTCTGAGCTTGATGGGGGAGACCCAGGAAAAAATCATACATTATATGCAGTACCTTAATATGTATACAGCATATGAACAAGTTTGTATGTATATTATACAAAATAAGGACCTGGAAGCAGTCATACAGACACACACACACACACTTTCTCTCTCTCTCTCTCATGTTCTATCTCTCTCTCTCTCTGTCTGTCTCTCACTCTCATGCACACACATGAATACACATAACTCATACAATTTCATTCTCTTAGAGCTTCGGGTATGTGAGTTTGTATGTATGTATGTATGTGTGTGTGTGTGTGTGTGTGTGTGTGTGTCTGTGTGTGAGTGAGTGTGCAGAGGAAATGTGTGTGAATGAAGCACACAAACGTGTGTGTGTCTGTGTGTATAAGCAATGCTGTGCGTTTCTTTCGGAATATACTTTTGAAAACTTCTTTGATCAGAATATATGTGGTTTAGATATCCACAATATAATCACTAATTTGTGATGTGAATAATTAGGGCTGTCAAAATAACTGATTAATTTCGATTAATTAATTTGAGAAAAAATAACTGATTAAAAAAAAATAACGCAGATTAATCGATTCATATGACCGTTGACCCCGAGCCGTTGTAGTCAGTAACCATTAGACTGTAAAATGAAGGAGAGAGAAGAAAATGTGCTGCCTAGATCATTGATTGGACATTTACTTTTCAAAAACGGCTTGATGGTGTTGATAAAAATAAAGTGTTAATTAAAATAAAGTCCTCTGCATTGTATGTGATAAAAAAAACTTCTTCCCAAAGCACTTTTTAATTTATTTCCTCAGCATATTAGGTCATATCATAGATTATTATGGCCATTATTAAAATAATAATAAAATAGTTTTTGAACTTTAATGTCACTAATGCTGATTATTCAATGATTCATTTGAATTTAAATATTTAAAATACTTTCACAGCAAAAATCATATATGCGATTAATTTAGATTAATTAATCACAGAGTATGTAATTAATTCGATTATTTTTTTTAATCGATTGACAGCCCTATGAATAATATTGAAATGATATGATGCCAATTTTGCCATGTAACTGAAAGTCAATGACTTTCTTCAGTCCACAACTGTCCTCCAAAGTTCTCTTGCCAAACATGTCTAGGATTCCATTCCACTTGCTTAATTAATTATGATTGACTCATTTAAAAGCACTTTAATCGCTTCTTCATTGGATTAAAGTGTTTAAGGACCCTATAGGGTCAGATGATGAGCCCCAGTGTACTTATATTTATACTATATATATTATACTTAGCGTATATTTATACTGTATATATTATACTTAGAGTAGATTTATACTATATATTTTATTGTTAGAGTAGATTTATACTATATATATTATACTTAGAGTAGATTTATACTATATATTTTATTCTTAGAGTAGATTTATACTATATATTATACTTGGGATATTTTTATCCTCCATCTCTTCATGGACACAGCCAAGGTAGTCATATCACAGTAGTCGTAGCATCATAAATATATTAATGAACTCTCTTTTACATAGTGTGGGTGTGTTCTATAGTGTTTGGATGTTGGTACGTATGTACGAGTGAGCATGTGTGTGTGTGTGTGTGTGTGTGTGTTTGCGTGTGTGTGTGTGCGTGTGCGCGTGTGAGTGTGTGTGTGTGTGTGTGTGTGTGTGTGTGTGTGTTATTAGTGTTCTCTCCAGTGACTCATAGTGTCAGATGCTGCTCTGTCCCCCAGAGCGTTCACTCTCACTCCGTCGCGGTAAGTGTGCTGGCGTGCCTCTTCTCCCTCCCTCTCTCTCTCCCTCTCTCCTCCTTCATCCCTCTCTCCCTCTTTCCTTCCTCCCTTGCAGAATTGGCCCCTTCACTCCCTGACCCCTTCTCCTAGTCCCTCGACCTATGTGCTCTTATGTGTACATATGCTCTAAATTATAACTGGGTTCTCTTCTCTCTCTTTCTCCTTTTCTCTCCTCCTCCTTCTTTCTCTCGCCTCCTTCTCCTCTTTCCTCTCATGCAATCGTTTCCCTTATTCCCTTATGTGACCTAACCCCGTCCCCCCCCCCCACCCCCAACTCTCTTACCACTCTTCTTCTCCTCCCAAATGTGTTTCTGTCTATCTTTGTCCTGATGCGTCATCACAACTCTCTCTCTATCTCACGCTTTGGGCTCCTTCTCCTCTCCTCTCCTCTCCTCTCCTCTCCTCTCCTCTCCTCTCCTCACCTCTCCTCTCCTCTCCTCCCCTCTCCTCTCCTCTCCTCTCCTCACCTCTCCTCTCCTCT
>NW_027468564.1:49583275-49638275 GCF_046254945.1 Alosa pseudoharengus
CCTACCGCGGCCCGCCATCGCGCCACGCCTCTCCCCACCACCACCACCACGGCTCGCCGCGCTCGCCCCGACACCAACACCACCACCACCACCACCAGGGCGGCGGCGGCCGCTGGGCCGGACCTCCCCCGCACCCCCCGTCGTTGTCCCACGAGGGCAGCCTGGAGGGCGACGGGCCTTTCTACGAGCCCGACTACGAGTACGAGCGCCACCACGAGCCGCCGGCCTACGAGCAGAGCCTGCACGAGGGGGGCAACCCGCACCACCACCACCACCTGCCGCCGGGCCCGCCGCTGCCGCCGCCGCAACAGCCGCGCTCGCCCAGGACAGCCCGCCATCACGGAGGAGGAGGAGGAGGAGGAGGTCCCCCGCCAGGGCCCCCGGGGCCACACCCACCGCGGCGCGTGCCCAACGGCTACCGCTCGTCCTCGCCCTCTCCGCACAGGCGCGGCCCCCACCCGCCACCCCCACCCGGGGGCCCCAACCGGCCACACCCCCACAGCCGCGGGCCCCGCAAGGGCCTCCACGAACCCTACAGTGAGACAGACGAGGACGACTGGTGCTAGTGTTCCCCGCCGGAAGCCCAACGAGGAGGAGGAGGAAGAGGAGGAGGAGAGAGAGAGAGAGGGGGTTTGGTTGTAAAAGAGGGCCGGGGGATGGTGGGGGTGGGAAAGGGGCAGGTTTTAGGGGGGACTGGGGGGGGGGGGGGCTGATGCCCCCTTTACCCCTACCTGCTACTACTAACCAGAGACACTCGACATGATGACCAGCAAGGCTGGAGAAGTAGGCGAGAAGGGAGAAAAAGCTGGCCTGTTGAACGCACGCATACACAATGTCAGGACAATTTGTGTGTGTGTGTGCGTGTGTGTATGTGTGTGTGCATGCGTGTATGTCTGTTTGTGTGTGTGTGTGTGTGTGTACACAATGTGTGACTGTACCCAGTTTTGGGGCGCTGCACACACAAACAGACAACGTAACAGAACAGAAGAGTGCAATGGTTACTAGAGCGCCCCCCGGTGTCTCTCCTCTTCTCCGCCTTTATATCTACTGATTGCTCTCTTGCCGTCTTCGCGGACTACAACTTCCCAGAATCCTCGGCATGCACAGGAAGGGCTGGGAGGAGAGAATGAGCAAGAGAGCAGCTCTTAAGCAAGGAGCTTTGAAATATCTCTCAGAGTCTTGACAAATTTTGATTCAAGAAAATCCCTGGTGACCATCAAATTCTTTGCGAATTGCTAGGGTCCTCTTTTTCCTTGAGAATAAAAAAAATCCTGAACACACATAAACACACACACACACATACGTACACTTGCAACAAAAAAAAGCCAGTAGCCCCCTTACCTTCAACTAGGCTCCAGAGAGAGACGTTTACATGAAAGAGAAGATCAAAGAAGCAAAATGGCATTTAGGGGGAAAACTGGAAGAAGAGAAAAACGACAAAATAGCTCTCGTTTTTTTTTTCCTTGGGAGCTCCATCTGCAAAATCCAGCCGGTTGCAACTGCTGGTTGATATTGATGAGTTTTATCATCTGTGTTTACTGTTAATTACTGACAGTGACCTCAGCGCCTGGGTGCCAGGAGTGTGTGTGTGTGTGCGCGTGAGCAGTGTGTGTGCGACATGGACTCTGCTGATGGGGTTGGGGGGGTACACCCCATCCCCCCCCCCCCCCCCGTTCCCTCCCTGCACACTTGTTGGCCCCTTAGAGGGGCAAAGAGACACAGAAACCAGACAGACAACAGTCCGAGAGCGCGCGCGTGTGTGCGCGCGTGCGTGGCTGCCTGTCAGCTGGGGATGGTAGAGTGAGGGGATAACAGACAATTTCTTCAGTATTTCTGATCTTCTGAATTATTTCTTCCTCCTCTTCCTCCTCCTCTATTTCTTCTTCTTGTTCTTGGACATTGAAGCTTGTTTAATTCTGTTGCACTTGCTCTGCTTTCATTGGTCATTTTTTGAGATAACAACAACAAAAAAAAAAATCTGATGGAAACCTGCATGATTGATTTTAAAAAATGAGATTAAGACAAAAAACAGGGGGGGGGGGGGGGGCTAATGAAGAAAAAATGTTTAGACAGATTTACTGTTTTTTTTTTGGGGGGGGGGGGGTTGTAGTGATGAGGGGAGGGTTGGGTTGTGGGGGAAGTTCAAGCGCACTCTTTCTTTCTCCTTGTTTTCTTTTGTTTTTCTCCTAGTTTTTTGGAAGTTCTCTCTCTCTCTCTCGTTTGATCTCTCCCATCTCTCGCTCCATGCTCTTTTCAGTTCTTGCTGGAGTTTGTCTCATGGGAATGTGTTACCGTCTCTTGTTTTTTTCCGACCTCCCCTTCTCTCTCTTTCTCTCTCTATCTCTCTCTATCTCTCTCTTGGTGACAGCCACAGTGTTGGTTTCATTTCCAAAATGGTGAACCTTTTTTGTTGGCGTTACTGTTCTTCTTCTTCTTCTTGTTTTGTTCACTTTTTTCCTGGACTAAAGAATCCAGATGTGTTGCACTGGACTGAGGTCTAAATCTTGTGGATTGCACTACAAACTGCAGTACAGTGGACACTGCACTGTCCTGCACCCCCACCTTTGCCCCTGCCACCCCTTGAATCCCCCCCCCCCCCCCGTCTTCCTTGGCCGCGAGCTTTAGGGAGAGAGATGGAGGGAGGGAGAATTTCTCCTTCAATAAAATATCTTTTAGTCTGTTACTTATTATTACTATTGATACTAATCTTTAAAAATAATGATCCACATTGTCAATGCAACTAATGAACACAACAACGATGATGATGATGATGATGATGATGATGATGATGATGATGATGATGATATTAACAGTCAGAGTGATCATGTATGTTTCCACACACATTGTTAGGACTTGCAGTGCCAGGCTCATGTATAGTTCATTGTTCCTTGGTTCTGTTGATTCAGCACTGGTTGATTCCACATATGTGGTTTTTTTGTCTAATGGGGTTGAAGGTATTTCATACACAGATCACTCAGTGAGATGCTGAGGCATCGTCGGACTGTGAAGGACTGACTTGGTCATTACCCTCAAAGTATTTTCAGGAGAAGGGGAGCTGCAATGTTACCAGCCACCAAAATCAGAAAGCATTTCGCTGGGTGGGTCTAAAGTTGGTCTTTTAAAGTCTTTTTTTGTTCTTTTCTTTGTGTAGCGACAAACACTGACACAAAATAACCCAGAAACTCACTTTTTAAAAAGAAGCTACAGAAGTCAATTGCATGAATGAAGCTTGCCTTGTGTCAAATCAAGCTTGGACTTTGGTCAGACTTGGCCGATCATTCTGAATTTATCAATTTCTAATTTCACCCAACAACAAAAAAAAATCGTGTCAACCTTTTTTCTGCTGTCGTGCATTCAGGTCGGGAGATTTGGCTAAAGGAATGTGGTATTTTGTGGAGAGAAATGGAAACGTCATGTACTGTTTAATGTCTACAAGATTGTGCTCTTGAGCTTGTTCTGTTCCTTTTTACCGGGGGATGGCGAGTCTGAGCTCGCAAAAAAAAAAAATTGCAAAGGCCACCACCAGAGGGCGCTGTTTTGCGCTTCTTTTTTTTTTTAAAGATCCCAAAATGGCGTTCCTTCCACCCTGCCTTTCCTTCTCGTCTGACAGCCCTGTTCGCCTGTTTGTCAGCTCAGAAAAAAAAAAATATGGAGCCCCTCCTTTCAGCTCAGGATACAAGAAACAGCCAAACCAACCAGTCATCCGAGGCATGCTGTGGGTGGGCCTCTCCTGCCAAACCCTCCACCGCATCCCCACAGACCTGTCTGTGCAAACCTGTCAATCAGTCCGTCAGTCCGCTGATCCATCTGTCCGAAAGAGGCCGTCATCCATCTTTTGACTCATAACGCCAGGAGGGAAAACACAAGCATCACTGCCATTGTCATCAATACGATCATTTCATTTTGTTTGTTGTGTTGTCATCAAAAGGGGACACCTACCTAGCACTCCCACCCTCCTAGAATGATTCCCAAAGTGTTTCATTTCTGAATTTTTAAGAAAAATAATAAAAATAAACCTAATGCATTAAGTAGGATTAGATCTTTGCATCTATCACACTAATACACACTAAGTGTAACTATGCAGAATTCATGCACACCCTCCTTGCCATTAACCTGAGTTCCTTTGTTCCTGAGTTCCTTTGACATTTCGGTTTGCATTTAGGCTATTAGAGAACCTCATCATTCCCCACGTCCAGCATGTGACACCACATTAGTACTTGGGGGCAGCCGCCTGCCTACCGGGCAACCTCCCTTAGTTCCAGGCCTGGTTGAGACGGTCAGGACAGCCAGTATTAAGGTTGGTCCTAACGTGGGGCTGAGGTGCCATCATCCTGGGCAGCCCAGGGAGCCACAGTGCCTTCTGTCTTTGTGTAGAATCCAAACCCCGACCCCTGACCCACCCGCTTACCTCCCCCTCTTCCCCCGCTGTCCGATTCCCCCATGTCAAATGACAGACTTATCCACTCTACGCCTTAACTCGTGTTCCCGCCTCCAGTTTCCTTAGGAGGTGGGCAGATTACAGTAGCACAGTGGATGACAGTGAAACTGAGCCTGCTTTAAGGCAGCCATTTTGGCTCAGTTGAGGTTTGATGGTGGGGGAAGAACTCCCTCTCTCCTCTCTCTTGTGTCCTTGAGGTATCCATTTTGGCTCTTCTTCAGCCCTTTCTCCACGCCCCAAAATATTGCCCCCAGCCCCACAGGGACGCGCTTCCTCCCTGGCAGTGATGGCCATCGCCATCGAGTTTCGTTTGCAGCTTGGACGACCACCCCCCCCCCCCCCCCCCCCCCATCCCTGCACAGCTCGTTGTGGGAATGCGTGAAAACTTTCAATGGAGTGTCTTGTCTTCTACTCAGGTCTCGTCTTGAAAAAAAAAATCGTTTCAATGGAAGATTTCAGTCAAGTCAGTTAGTCAGTCAGGAATAGAAAGATTGGCTCAATGCATTCACTTTTTTTTTTTTTTTTTTTTTAATGTCTGAATCTAACGTCATTTTTTTTTTTTTTTTTGGCGAGATGTTGGATATTACCAGACCTCCATGTTAGACCACCCCTCTCCTGTCCCTCTATCTTTAACGACAGGAAAGAGCAATTGCACTCTGAACACTGAACACGTAGGATAATGGGACAGGAAGATGTCAGTCCTCGTTTTTTGGTTTAGTGGCAATGCTGCGGCAAAGCCGCTAAAAGAAAGGAAAAATGTTTTAAAAAAGAAAAGGACAAAAATACTGTGCATGGTGGACCTTGTGGATCCAAACGGCCAGTGGGAAACCACAGATTCTTGTCAGCATGAACAACACCCAATAAATGTGCCACCATTTGGTTTTGATTTCCACCCGAGGCTCTTCCTTGTATCATACTCACCATAGTACACCTCATAGCTGCTGTCTTCCATCACTCCTTCCCCTACCATTGACCTCTGTTTGATTTAAATCTCTTCTTCCATTAAAAACATCATCTATTTCCATCCTCACCTCAAGGCCTCTTTGTTCTAACGTGACTCCACTCTTAAAGATCGAGCAGAACCTGTGGAACTGCACGGGCCTCGTTGACGTTGAACTGGTTTTCCACATGTCTTTGTTTTTTTGTCTCTCTAACTCTCTCATCTCCACGAGAATAAGGGCTCTCCTAAAACAACTTACAAGGAAACAAACATGAACAAAAAAAAAAAAACCGTTTGATAACAGTGCTGCCAAAAGTCACCCATAAATGTAGCTAGCGCCACACGCCCCGAGTGGTCCCACTTCCCTTTAGTACCTTATGTGTGTGTGTGTTTGCATGCAAACGGTATGTGTGTGGGGAGTATGGAGGGGAGTAGGTGGCAGGGCAGTTTACATGGGGAAAAGGGGTTTCTACATAGAGAGAGAGGTTGTAGAGAGCACTCAGTTACGGCTGGCACAGACAGTGTTACGTACCAAATACAGATTAGAATTCGCCGACTCGTACTCTATCCGAATAAAGGGAATTGAATCACGCAATCTCACATGCATGTAGATCACACACACTAACAAACACAAAGCCCTGCATCCATTTCGATCGTCTAGGAAATGTTTGGACGTGCTCACCGGAGAGATGTCAGTTCAGCACTCACCCTCATCCCTCTATTCCTGCTACTTCACTGAATCACAACCACTGTCTCTTTGACCCAAGGAAGGGAGAAGGAGAGGCTCTAGAGAACATCTGCTTAGGCAGTATGATAAACCCCTATGGTGTGTGTGTGTGTGTGTGTGTGTGTGTGTGTGTGTGTGTGTGCGCGCACCTCTGCTGAAGTGACACCTTACCAATGTAATAAGTTCTTCTCAGTGCCTTACACTGCACAGGTCCCCTTGGTGCTGCTTCCCAGTGGACTGACCCACTCTGTAATGAGTGACGCTGGTGACCCATTGGCCATGAGTGCTCTGAGTGTTGGATAAGGTGAGCTGTATATAGAAGAACACTTTCTGGTCACTTCTGTCCTGGTTTCATTCATGTCCTCATTCACTTCTATTGTGTGTTCTGTCTGATCATTTTTTGTGCAGTTTTTGTGCTATCTATGTCTTTCTGCTATAATCTACCCACATGAGCCCTGCACCTCCTCTGTAAATCATTCATAAATCCACAAACTGTCAACGTGTCCCTATCATCTCTCTCTCTCTCTCTCTCTCTCTCTCTCTCTCTCTGTCTCTCTCTTGAATCCTTTACATTCATTTCATGTTCTTGCCTCCCTATTTTTCTCTCCCTTATTTGTATCTCTCTCTCAACCTTACTTGCATGCCATTTCTTCTCCCATGGTTAGTTAGTTAGTTGCTGCCTGTCACTGTTGTCGCTAAGCGATGTCTTATCTTAATGTTCTCCTATCTCGTCTTTAGAAGTACAGAATAGGTACAGGTGAGCCTTGGCTCTGTGTTGTTTTCTTTCCTTCCCTAGACCAGCAAGGGCACATGAATAATGAAGTCATCTCTATTTTTAGTCTGACGCATTGCTTTAACTGCAGGGGTTTATCAGTTGTTATGCTTTTACTGTATGCTCGGCACAAGGAAGTTGGACTTTAACAGCTTACAATTACTGGTAACTGAAGCAGGAAGTGTGAATTCCCCAGGGTGTGCCACAGTGTAATAGTTCACAGCTCTCAGCTGAGGTGTGTGTGTGTGTGTGTGTGTGTGTGTGTGTGTGTGTGTGTGTGTGTGTGTGTGTGTGTGTGTGTTTGACAGAGTTTGTATGTTTGAATCCATGGATATCAATCTCAGTCAGTCACTGTTACTATGACACTCTCAGACCTCTACCATCTCTCCCTTCATTGGTCAAAAGTCATCCCATCAACTAATAGGTCTGCATCGTCACCATTGCTCTATGAGCCATTTAGAAGTAACCGAGGAAGGAAGAAGAGTTTTAAAAAACATACAAATGGCAAATAAAGAAAAAAGACAAGTATTTAAATACAGATCTGCATGTGCAATGTGCATGCCACTATGTGGGTTAACAAGTCAACTTCAGGAATAAAAAAATATATAAAGAAAAAACTCTATAAATATATATATATATGTATAAATATATATAGTTAGATGTTTTTAAGAGCAATGTGTTCCTTTTTTCTTCTATTTTTAAAAACAAAAAAAGACAAAAAAGACAAAAAAAACATACACCAAAAAAGGATGTAAATGACTTCAGTGATGATATCAAAGAATGTTTGTTTGTTTCTATTGCCAACCGTTCACTGAGAAAAATGGATTGAGATTGAGACACACTATCACTATGTCGAGATGTTATGAAACAAAACAAAAAAATGAATAGAATTACCCTTCTCAGAAGGTTTTTGAGTCATAACGAATAAAGAAATGAAATGAAAAAAGCAATCCCCGCTGAGCTGAACACAGAAGCTGCCTGAATCTGATGATGTTTCCTGTTTATTCTGGCTATGAAAAAGAATCCCTTTTTCTCTATCTCTCTCTCTGTCCTCTCTATCTCTCTCTCTGCTGTTTCTACCAGTGCATTTTGTAACTCCGAACAGAACTCTTCCTAAAGAAGCTGAATAAACCCAGAGAGAATGCATTCTACCTTTCTCGTCTCCTGGTCTCATCTGTTTCTCCTGGTCCTAATGTGTCACTCTCACTCTCTGACTGTCAGTTGTTGTTGTTGTTGTTGTTGTTGTTGTTGTTATAACACTTGACCAGCCTAAAGAATTTGTTATAACACTTGAGGCACAACATGAGGATTTGACATGAAACTCGGTAATCCAACACAGTGACAATTTGTGTACTCTCTTGTCTCTCTCTTTTATACACATACACATACACACACACACACACACACACACACACACACACACACACACACACACACTGTCTCTCAAATGATTAGAGAGCCCCGGTCCTCCACTCCGATGGGGGTGAGAGTATGTAGTTTTGACACCTCTCCCTCCCTTTGTGGTCTTGCCAGTATAAGGCAGTGAGGGCGCCTTATTGTTTTATCATCACCACAGCCAGAGCATGTGATACCCTTCCTTCCTCCCTGACTTCCTGTAGTGTCAGTTTTCTCTCCTGTCCTCTTCCTGCACTTTTCCTGTTAGTAACTGTTTCCTGTAAGTGTTCCTGTTAGTTCTTCTCATTCAGATACACATTACACTTATATCTAGATTTGTTCTTGTCCATATCTATCTATCTATCTATCTATCTATCTATCTATCTATCTATCTATACCTGGCTATCTATCTTATCTATCTATCTATATATGGCTATCTATCTATCTATCTATCTATCTATCTATCTATCTCTATCTATCTCTATCTGGCTATCTATCTATCTATCTGCCTGTCTGTCAGTCCTTTTTCTCAGAAGCCCACTTTTCTGAAGTGCTTTGCTCCCTCCACCCCCTCAGTTCTTAAAATTACACTCCACCTACTGTACACATTCCAGTGGCAGCCGCGCTGTCTGCCTCACAACCCCCCAATACACACACACACACATACACACACACACACACACACACATACTGCCCCCAAACCTCTCATGAAACACACACACACACACACACACTGCCCCCAAACCTCTCATGAAACACCCAAGCCATCTCACTCTGTAGCCAAATGTTACACACACACACACACACACACACACACACACACACACACGTACATATCACACCCCCACCCTTTTCCTCTGACACATACACACACTCATGAGCAGTCATCGAAAGAGATGAATGTATACTGGGTGACACAGAGTTAGATAACATTCCCAACGCGAAACTGCAGTGCACTCATCACGGGGGTGTTGGATATTCTTCCATGCAGGGCACAAGATAAACATAGGCATGAACAAAGCCAGTGATAAAAATAAACCATGTGTGGCCCACGATGAGGGGAGCACTGGAGGGGAATTAAAAATAATAATAAAATAATCGGTGAAAATATGTCTGTGAGGTGAAGACGTCAACATTGAATCGTGTGTGTGTGTGTGTGTGTGTGTGTGTGTGTGTGTGCAAGCTCTGAGTTATTTTACATAGTGTTCAGCCTGCGTCAGACTTGGGCAGCATGGTGCGGCGGGGAGCATAGGGTTACTTATGTAACGGATTCCTCCCCTTCCTCCCTCTCTCTTCTTTTTTTGCACTATTTCTGTCTCTCCCTCTCTCCTTTTTTCTCTTGTCCCAGCTTTTCTTTTTTTCATTGTGAACATCACCAGTTACCACATCATGATGTAGGCACACCAAGGAGTACAGGGGGGGAAAAAACCCATTTTAGATGCATCACTTCCTTCAGTGGAACACTTCATCCTTATGGAATTTATTAGCCCCAAAATGCTCACGTTTCCATAACAGTGACTCACAGTCAGTACACTGTTGTTATATTACTGCAACCACCCAGCAGAAAGTAAAGTAGGCTACTCCTGTCGAGTTGTTGCTTACGTTGGTCAACCACTGAGGTATAACTTACATGACGAAAGCCTTGGTTTGTGGCCACTGATTTAACTTGCTACTAATTCGTTTGAGGCACCACTGTAGAAATGGGGTATTAGCACTGGCAGCTATTAGCCTCTGTGGCAAGGAAAGGATTAAGTTGTTTTTTTTAAATCAACCACTTTAATTAGGACTTTTCTGTGACCTAAATAAAAAACAATCTCCCCAGTGTAATGATTGTGTCATGAAATGTGTATAACACCACACGGCACCATTATATCAGTCAAAGTATCAAATGTATCTGTGCCAAGATAACATTTGAGATTTATATCACCCTCTTACTGAATGTTTCTTAATTCTATAATCTGTCAGAAGTGGCTTCAGTGCAAGTGGGTTTGTGTGCACCAGGTCTTTGTGGTGGAGTGTGTTTGTGTTTGTGTGTGAAGTGGGGAGGGGGGGGGGCGTGATTAGTGGGGACCTCCCCACCATGGTCTGGCAGCACACACCCGCAGCACTTCCTGCTCTTTGAACACCTACTGATTCCTGGGACCTGGTAGCAGGGTGTTCCCACAAATCTCATCCGGATTGAGCCAGCAGGCCTATTTCTAGGAACTGTGTAGAACTGGTAAATTCTATGCTTGCAAAGTGAGTTTTTTTTTAAAAGATCATTTAGCTTACTCACTGTTAAGCTTTGGTGTCGTCATCTTCTCTATACATTTAAACCATACATGTTTCTCCTATTAGCTAGCCTATAGGCTAATTATAACATCCTTATTATTATAAGAAAAATTCCAACAACAAACCAAGTTGATTTTTTTACATTTTATTGCCATATAAATATAAAAATCATTGTAGAAAATTGATTTAAAAACAGTCTGACATACAAACATAAAGAGCAGGACAGGAAGGAATTTCGACACCTTGTTTCAAGATATCGAACAGAATGTTGGCATTATCAGTGCAGTTGCAACACCAGTCCTTGTTGGTCAAGAGGTCATCTGTAGCGTTGATGTTTTTCTTGCTTGCTTGTTTACCTTGGCCAGGCGTCAACGTCATAGGGGTTGACACAAATGCGCCCCCCTGCGCAGGGTAGTGATCTGGTCCCGTCAAGCGATCAAAACACCAGCGTGACTCCTTGTAGTGCCGTGCAAATCCCGACAGAACACACCATCCCCCACTCGCGGCTTTGTCTGCCGGTCGCAGCTCGAACAGACCGAAGGTGCGTGAACAGCTGCCGCCTTGTACATGTTCTGACTCACTTCTTCATAAGCGTCAGGCACGCTGACTCAGTGACCGGTCATTGCTCACTCAGCCCGAAAAGGCCTCTATCCGTGTGTCACTACTTTTTCAACTGTTTGAAGCGACGAGGGTCTCATGTACCATGTCACCCAAGGGGAGTAAGCGGGCTAACATTGCGCCCTTCTCCTTTGTCCCGTGTTCATAAACTAGGTCACGTCCCTGACCCGTTTCAGCTCGACAGATCATGTTGAGGTCCCGGTTACCAGTTCCCCTGGCGTTCAGAACGCCTCGATAGCACTTGGAACAGAAATTTGAGTCAGTATTTCGACCGAGCGACAACAGTTCCCGTTACTACTCCTCAAAACTCCCACGCGTCTGTCGTCCTCTGTGTCCATTCTGGCTTTCTTACTCGGGAGGAATTCAGGCTCGGCAGCTGCCTTGCCTCTCCGTTTCCTGGAATGTCGGTCGCACTGAGCCCAGTCTCTGTTTTCTTTGTCCCACTCACCGTCCTCTGCCTTTGGGGGCTTAATGTCAACCTCCTCGTCAGTCGTCGGATCGGTCTCAGTGGACTCTATTGACACGTCGGGGACTGTCTGGTCTGTAGACGTGTCCATGGGCTCTTCGATTACCGTCTCTTGCGGCTCACAGGGAACCGTGTGTTGTTGCTCCGCGGTTTCGTTGAGAACCTGGACGGAGTGGTAAATGTCCCGTGCCGATCTCATGACCAGAGAGAGTAGGAGACTTCGGTGAAGTCTCAGTCCACCGCGCTGCGTGCGCGAGGAATACAGCTTACTAATGGAAATAGCCATAATCCGTTTGGCTTCTTCGTTCAGATTCATTGTTCCTTGCAAAATGTCAGTAGTATTGGTAACTCAGTTTCGTTTTCTCTCTTTAAAGGTGAGGTCTGAGTTTTTCTTTCACAATTCTGTGTTGGGACCGAAGTTGTTCTCCGGTCGGTGTTCAGTCACTGAAAAAACTTTCAATCCCTGGTCGGGCAGGGTTTTATTTTAGCCTGCCGCTGACGTAATGAGTTTCCATTCCTTAGTAGTCTAAGTGACACAATACGCTCCACCCCGCCAAGCAACGTCTTAACCATATGTTAGGCAATTCGACGAGTGCTTAACATTTAAGCTTACCTGAAATGGTTATTGTTAACTTTTATAAACAATGCATTTCTTAATGTATGTAATGTATGTTGTACTTTAATTGGAATATGCTGAATTCACGGGTAAACAGTGACACCGTTTATAATTTTTTGCCATTTAGTCCTTTTGTCGACTATTTTGCATGCTCATGATTGCAATGTTAATCTTTTGCATTGCCAACCTATAAGAAATAGTATTGCATAGGCTAATTTAAATTAATACTGGACGCGTCAAGTTCAACACATGAAAGGTAGATCCCAGGGGGTTTTGTTTTGTGAATATTTGCGTTTCAGTATGTGCATGTTTTTTTTTTTTTTTTAACCCAACGTCACCAGACACCCATATATGGAGAATCCGTTTTAGAGTCTCTGGGGGGAGCGTAGTGGAAAAGCCGTGACGCGAACGCGCCTGTACTTCCCGCTGGCTCCAAAGAGGCAGCAGCGATGTCATCATTGCAACACCATATAAGGAGTTGTCACCGGTCCAACGATAGCTTTGTGGCTCGTGTGAACGAGGGTTACTAGGCAGCAGTGAGATTGAGGTCAGACGCCAGCTGTCACTGACCCTGAGCAACATTGCGTTGCTATTTTTACCACCGGGAAATCTCAGAGAATAACGCGGATGTAAGAATGCAAACCTCGGAGTTGCTGTCTGATTTTGTCCACCAGTATATTATATATTATTAGGCGTGCGCCAGCTTAGACAATACAGTATCGTAAACAGAAACACAGAAAAATACCTTGCATTCTCTTATTGTTTGGTTTATGCCAACAAAACATAGCCTTTGACCTACACCTTAATTGTTGAGTGTTGCAAACTTGTGCATAAGGCTATACTAGTCTTGGTAATGTCTATACATAATCAGTAGCCTACCCTAACTATAGGGTATTGTAGAGAGCTGACAAACGTTTCCGAGACTCTTTCATAGACTGACACGAAAATAATTTCGGCCTACATTTAATGCCTTCAGTGGTAAGGGCATGCATTGGTGTTATTCAGTATACAGTGAATTGTAACTATAGTGACTAAGAGTAGCCTAGCTTCCAGCGCCAACATGCAAATATGGCCTTTGAGTTTATGACACTGACATTCCTTTGCATGAGAGCTCACATTTGGCTTGCTGCTCTTCTGAAATTCCAAGGTAGACCACAATCTTGCATGCAAATTTCAGGAATTTGGTTGGCAGCTAACCAGTCTCTCTCTCTCTCTCTCTCTCTCTCTCTCTCTCTGTGTGGCCTTCACTCTCATATGCATGTATGTATGCATTTTGTTTGTTTGCGTAAACGATTAGGATTAAGGACCACCTTCTGTAGATGTATAGTGTGTGCAAGTTTCCAGTATGTCTAACATATTGATACATTATATCTTACAGTTAGATTGACAGAATTGTTTTGTATTTAACCTCCCTCCTGTTCCTCCCATCTGAAAACTCCTCTCTGTCTCTCCCCTTGTGTCTTTCTCTTGAGCTGAAAACATATGCCGGTCTGGGAGAGGGGGGCGGAGGGAGAAGACGAGGGGGGAGGGGGGAGGGAGCAGAGGAAGAATGGAGACAGGAAGGAAAGACAGGAGTGTGACGGGGGAGGAAATGAGTGGCGTAAACCAAGAGGAAGAGAGAGGAGGGGGCGAGCGTCCGAGGACCTCCGATCACAGCATTTGGGAAAGGGAGGAGCGGCCACAGAGGAGGAGGGGTTGGCTGTAGCTAACCCCAAAGGCATGATATCAGTCAGTGAAAAGTTTGGCCCTGAGCTCTCTGCCCTCTGTTATTGTTGGAGAGGACACGCTGTACAATCTTTTCACATTACGAAGTTGCACTTTCTCACTTTTGGGGATATCTGACTTGTTAACGCCACACATGCTCTCCACATTAACCAGTTGTGGTGACTACTTCTAGTTGAAACTGCTTGTACTTACTTGTACTTAATTACTTGTAGTAGTAGTAACAACGACAAAAACAATAACAACAACAATAGACACCATAGAAAGGAGGTTGCTCACTCAGCATTGTGTTAGTCACCTCTGTTCTGTGGTAATAAACAGTTGCCATGGCAAACAAACATGATAGTCGTAGCTCCAGGCTTATTTGTGGTCACACCTGTGATGCATGTGACCAGGTAGTTATGGCTGCAAGATAAACGTTTTGTACTGTGTACTGACTGGTTTATGCTGGGCAACTCTTCCACGTTCCATCAGCGGCACAAGCACTCTAGGCCAACCACTCTTCCACTTTCCATCAGCTGCACACATTTTAACTTTAAATATGTGTTTAGACTTTAATTACTGGTGAATGTTATGTAGATGACCCCAATCATTTTCCAATAAATGTCAAATGTTTATTAGATACAGAGTGGTAGAGTAGATTGATATCTACCATAGATAGAGCCAAGGTCATTTTTACTCTGGAGTATTCCTTTAAGGGAAGAGACAACATATGTGTGTATGTTTGAAAAGGCTGTGTGTTCTCTTCTGTGGTAGTCACACAGTCCAGAAGGTTGTAGCACTCAGATAGTACAGTGAAGTGGCTTTGCCCAATGCTAATCTTTTAATTGTACCCAAAGTGTTCCACAAGCAAAGTAGAGTAGCTGCTTTTATCCATTATGCACCAAAGCTATTGAACACCCTGCCTCTGTACATCAAACAGGCGAGTTCAGTGAATATTTTTTAAAAAGACCTGAAAACATACCTGTGTATGAGAGCTTTTAGTTAACTCATTTTATCTTGTAGACTACTTTTTCAGATTATTCTACATTCAACTGCTGCTATTAGAGCTGCAGACAGCCAGAAGCAGATGGGCTCCCCCATTAAGTCGGGTTCTGCTCAAGGTTTCTTCCAGGAATATGGGAGTTTTTCCTCACCACTGTTGCCATATGGCATGCTTGTAGGGGGTTAAGGGTTAAGGCTGCCAGTTTTCCGGTCGTTGTGTTCCTTAAACGTCTGTATATAAATTCATATACCGGTAATCTCAATAGATACTAAAAACATACTAAGGACATGACCGCTGTATTTCTGAGGTATTTCTGATATTGCTTCGTATACAGTACCTATGAAAAGTCTTCAGCCCCATGCTAAAGTTGACTAAAAAGAGGAATAAAAAAAAAATCATCTTTTGGAAATGGATCTTAATGCCTTAATTAAAAATGATGAAAAAGTCAACCTTTAAGGACACCAATTTTCTTTGTGAATGAATAATGTATCGTAAATAAATAAATGTTCTTCATTAAAATACAGGGTGCATAAGTATTCATACCCCTATGTTAAATTCCCATAGAAGCAGGCAGATTTCAGATTTTTAAAGGCCAGTTATTTCATGAATCCAGGGTACTATACATCCTGATAAAGTTCCCTTGGCCTTTGGAATTAAAATAACCCCACATCCTCACATACCCTTCAACATACCTAGAGATTGGGATGGTTTTATTTCAGTTAGCCTAATAGCTGGTTTGATTTGTATTGAGAGATGATCTTATGGAAAGTACCCCATGCCAATCGTGAGATATGGTGACGGGTATGTGATGATGTGGGGCTATTTTACTCCTGTTTACTCTTCTTTTCAACTGTAGATTTGTGTTTTTTATGCAACACACACACACACACACACACACACACACACACAAACACACACACACACACACACACACACACAAACACACACACACACACACACACACACACAAACACACAAACACACACACACAAACACACACACACACACACACACAAACACACACACACACACACACACACACACACACACACACAAACACGCACACACACGCAGAGAGAGATAAGAGCAGAGCGAGATAAAGGCAACTCACAGCCAATATGAAACTAGTTTGGAGGGACATGATTCATCTTGAGAGGCACGCTGAGGGGGAAGTTGCGGCAAACAATCTGACATGACACATCATCATGTGATCACAACGACCACAAAAACAGTGACAAGGACATAAGTCACCTAAAGCTGACACACGCTCAAAATTAAAGAAGGCATTTAAATGAACTTGTGGCTATGGGACTGCCCTTACAATAACATCTTCCTCTTTGTACACAAAAATGTGGACTATCCTGTTGGCCAGGTCAACAACATTTCTGTCTACAACTAGCCTAGGCTACCAAAGTTGTGAGTTAGCCTAATATGGTTATGATTATGGTTATGGTTATTGTATTTAGCTTTTAAGTCGCATTTGTCAAAAGCAACTTGCATAATATAACCTTACAATAGTTAAAATGAACAGTAAACATGTTTTTTAAAAGCCAGCATTAAGCAAAATATGTAGAGATGATCATGGAATTGAAATAGCAAGGAGCAGATTCAGTAAGTGTCTTGTAGGCCAGAGTGAGGGGTTTTAAGTTTGGCTGCTATAGGGAGCCAATGCAGAGTAACTAGGAGAGGAGTTACGTGTGTCCTCTTTGGCTGATTAAAGACCAGACATGCTGTAACATTCTGAATTAACTGTAGGCCTAATAGTCTCACGACCCAAGCAGACAGGCCAGCGAACAATGAAGTGTAACAGTACAGTTTGGAAATAACCATAGCCTGTAGAAGTTGTGTGGCATCTTGTGTCAGATAAGGTCTGATCTTTTTAATGTTTGCGATTGAGGCTACATGCTTAGATAAGTTTAGGAAAGTAAAATTAATATCAAACACACTTTTTATTAAAGTTTAATTGTTTGCTAAAAACAATTGTTTCTTGTCTTTATCCTGTATCAAAATGTGGCTACTCTGTAAGGTTTTGTTTTTGTTAATTTGTTTTATGCAGTTCCTTGAAAAATACAATGTTGCCATGTGATAAAGGAGAAAGTGCTTTAACTTGTCACGTGATTGATGACCTAGAGTTACGCATGCACGCAGTGGGCTGGCGGTGGGCAGGCACAGCAACTGTTACAGTTCCTGTCAGGAAAGAGGCAACATGTCGATGGAGGACCCGTTCTTCGTGGTGAAAGGGTGAGCAGATACAGTACCTCCCGCGGAATGACAAAGAAATATATTTATTTTGATTCAATGACAGCTGCATGTCTGTCAACTGGATACATGTTCATCGGGCATTTAGCGTCGACGCCGTTTCGCGTGCTCTGTCAGGTAACATTAACATTAGCTTGTTAGCATACAAAGCTAAAGCTATTCTGGGTAGTCTTGCTGATTAACGTTACCCCTTATCTTGCTGTAGTCTATGCAATTTCAGTAATTTAACAGGCCAAATAGTCCATTGTATGGTGTAAAGAGAGTATATTTGCAAGTTTGAACTCCATTTGGCCGAGTTATTGTCTTTTGAGACTCAATGGAATGTCTTGGGAAGTTAGCTTTTTAGTTGTATCACAGCAGCTGCGCCCCTAGAGCTGATAACAGACTGCTGTGATATAGCACAGGAGTGTGAAGTACACAGAGACTGCGTGGCGGTGTTTGGGTCGTGTTTGGGTGATACTACAGCGAAATCCATCCATTTCCCTAGAACTGCCCACGACCTTGGATTTCTTGAAGTGCACTCTTGGGTGCCGATTAAGCTGTAGTTTTGCGTTTATCATTAGCTGAGTTTGCAGTGTTGCTTGAAATCACTGGAAACTCTTGACACAATTGGTTGATGCATTTGTCACATTTTAACACGTTGCTTCACTTTCACTGTCTTGCTGGCTAACGCTAGGAGTTGTTTACAGTTAGTAGAAATTGTGTAACAAACATTTAAGCTGTGGAGAATAACGTTGAATTTTTGCACGCTATTAACCTATAACTACATATTTAGTTTAAGCAAATGCATAGCATCATTCAACATATGCTACATATTACTTAAATAGTATAAGCAGTGTCTGTAGCTTTTTGACAAGTGGATGCATTAAAATGAGAATGTTTTGAAATGAGACCATGTAACTTTAGTAGTGAAGTACACTTCTATGTCTAATATAGCCATATTGATCAATAGAATGACCTGTGTGTGCACATGCACCTTTGTGCATAACCTGAACGTGTATATGTGTGTGACCTGTCTGTCTGTCTGTCTGTCTGTCTGTCTGTCTGTCTGTCTGTGCGTGCGTGCGTGTGACCTGTCTGTGTGTGTGTGTGTGTGTGCGTGCGTGTGTGTGTGTGTGTGTGCGTGCGTGTGTGTGTGTGTGTGTATGTGTGTGACCTGTCTGTCTGTGTGTGTGTGCGCGCGTGCGTGCGTGTGACCTGTCTGTGTGTGTGTGTGTGTGTGTGTGTGTGTGTGTGTGTGTGTGTGTGTGTGTGTGTGTGTGTGTATGTGTGTGACCTGTCTGTCTGTGTGTGTGTGCGCGCGTGCGTGCGTGTGACCTGTCTGTGTGTGTGTGTGTGTGTGTGTGTGTGTGTGTGTGTGTGTGTGTGTGTGTATGTGTGTGACCTGTCTGTCTGTGTGTGTGCGCGCTCAGGGAGGTGCAGAAGGCCCTGTCGCGGGCGAGGGGCCTGTTTGAGCGCTGGGAGGAGCTGCTGCAGGAGGGCACCCCGGTCAGCAGGGATGAGCTGGACTGGAGCACCAACGAGCTGCGCAACTGCCTGCGAGCCATCGACTGGGACCTGGAGGACCTGCACGAGACCATCAGTATCCACACAGCCAAGACAGAAAGACTGTGTGTGTGTGTGTGTCTGTGTGTCTGTGTGTGTCTGTGTGTGTGTGTGTGTGTGTGTGTGTGTGTGTGTGTGTGTGTGTGTGTGTCTGTCTGTCAGAGAGAATGTGTCTGTTAAAAAGAGTTGAAGTGTGTGGGATTGTGTGTATGTGAATGCTTTGGAAAAAAAGAAATATGTGAGGGAGAGGATTAAAAAAATGTCAAGTTGAGTTGGATGAGGGAAGTGTGTGTGTGTGTGTGTGTTTGTGTGTGCGTGCGCGCGCGCTTGGGTGCGTGCATGGGTGCGTGCGTGCCTGTGTATGTTGTGGCAAAAATATGTGTCTGTGATTGTATGAGGGGGCAGGACTGAGCATTAGTCCGATGTGTTTTGTTTTTTTTGAAGGTCACATTTGAGAGAAGCGTAGTATTTAGAGAGAGAAAGGAAAACATAGAGATTAGAGTAGCACGCCATGACCTGGCCATTCAGGTTCTTACGATTGTCAGTGAGGGTTGTGCTGATGATATTTAGTGTATGGTTAAAAGAAGGAGAGGAAGTTATGACTGCTAGAAAAACACCCTTTGCTTTATGCAAAATCACACAATGGTTTCATGATTTAGGCTCTCGTTGTTCTAGGTAAGGGGTACCTCTTAAGCTATGTGAATCATTTAGTTAAACAATAACTTAACTTGATTCTTAAACTTTGTTGTAGAAGTGAAGGCAGCTTCAGAGTGTCATGCTCTTATCTGTTAATGCTCATGGGTCTTGCCCTTTAAAGGCCAAAATTGACTTGGGAACGCATAGAGTGTTCAAACCAGAGTGTTAGGACCCAACAGGGGGATTACCGAGGGAAAGCCACATGCGGCAGAGAGTTTGACATTGAATGTTTACAGCAAAAACACGTCCATGAAACAAACAAAAACATTGTCAGCCTTGACCGCTGCCTCAGGCATTGTCGAGTCCAACCCCGGAAAGTTCCGTCTGGGAGAGAACGAGCTGCAGGAGAGGAGGGACTTTGTGGAGAGAACCCGGCAGTCGGTTCAGGTGAGGAACCTTTGGGTGGGAACCAGAACTCACTGGCTGGGGACCAGGGCATAAACATTTTTTTTATTGGGTTCCGGTTTCCGACCGACCCTGTCAATTTATGTGCGACCCAAATTTATTTTATGAGCTTGGGGAAGAAATAACACTAAATAGTCTAGGCTACATTAAATAAATCCACAAATAAAAGGCGAACTATAATTACATTAATTACCCCTTGCGTTATGTATAGGGATGAGCGTATTCTCTCTTTTACAAAGTAGCCTATGCACAGCTGTTCACAAAGACGATTGCTTTCGTCACTTATCAAGGCACTCGCAATTTTGTCCAAACACCGCAACTATTTCACCTACCACAACAGTCCCTCGCGCAGAATATTGAGCCAGATGGCACACTTACTTCTGCACCTTCTGCATATGACACCAAAGACTGCCCTAACGTGTTCGTTCCTCTGCAGTTTTGATGACAATAAATAGAAGGCTAACGTTAATGATCTGCTTACTTGCATCTCTCAACCTGGTGTTGCTAACCTACCTAGGCTATGAAAGTAAGTTAATTAAGGCCTACTTGGTTTACTGACATTTGAGTAGGCTATGCAACCCATTGGCAAACGTTTACCTGGATATGTCCTTTTAGCTTATGTCATGTTTGCTAGCTTGTGGGCTTAGTTTGAGTAGTGCTACCAAAATCATAGAAATTAATAAAATTGCAAGACATTTACAGTACCTCTTCTATGATCCAAGAATGATTTCATTCGAGTTGGTTTTTTTACATTTATTTTAACTAATGACATAGAAGACATTCCCAATTGCATCCACATATCGTAATGCACTATGCAAAAAGTAGCCGAACACAGTGAGATGCAAGCCTTCCAATCCACTCAGAAATGTAATTAGGCTATCACGTCCTTAAAGGGGCAGGCAGTCAATTAGACGTACACCACCAATGTAATGACATTAAACAGAAGTGTAGTCAAATAGTTTACATCAATATGAAATTACTAGATACTTACTTGGTTATTAGTAATTATGCAGGCCACAGACTATGAATTAGCCTATTAAAAAGATATGAAATTAATATGAATTACAAAATATATGAATGTATTGAAACATATGACATAAGTATAAGTACTTTTTTTGATCCCGTGAGGGAAATTTGGTCTCTACATTTAACCCAATCGGTGAATTAGTGAAACACAAACAGCACACAGTGAACACACAGTGAGGTGAAGCACACACTAATCCCGGCGTAGTGAGCTGCCTGCTACATCGGCGGCGCTCGGGGAGCAATGAGGGGTTAGGTGCCTTGCTCAAGGGCACTTCAGCCGCGGCCCACTGGTCGGGGCTCGAACCGGCAACCCGACGGTTACAAGTCCAGAGTGCTAACCACTCTGGTTGTTGGCCACGGCTGCCCAACAAACCGCAATGATGCCATCTCTTTAGGTGACTGTCTTTTTTGGACACGTCTACAAAAGGTTATACTGCTTTGTGAATTACCTCAGTCAAAGCATTTTCACAAATAAAGTAGGCCTACTTTGATTTTTTTGTAATCCTTACTGTTTACCTTTGATTATCCTTTTTGATTAAGCATCAAGATTATCAGTGTGATTTTGGTCTTACTAACCCTAATTGCCCTAAATTAAAAAAAAAAAAAATCGCAACTATTTTTGCAATTTCACTTCCTCCCGCAATTTCTCCACAAGAAACAGCTAAAAACACCGCAACTTCCATCCAGGCATTTTAGGTCGAAACAGTCTCAAAAAACCTCGTGAAATCCTGGAGGGACTGACTTTCTACCTATCCCTTACTGCCACTGGGGGAAGAAAAAAAAATAAAAATTCCCTACCGACCCATGGCCTCAACTGACAACCAACAGGAACCAAACCTTTTTTTTTTTTATGCCCAGGAACTCCCCCAATGGAAAAATGCAGAGCTTAAAGGGGCTATATGTAGAATTCTTGATGGCAACACAGAGCATGGATTTTTTGGACATTACATCAAAACAGTGATTTTGTCATATTCTGTAGCTATTTATCAGTCATTTTGAAATATTTTAAACTAAAAACTTAGAACACAGAACATCCCCCTTTAAATTTCTCAGGCACTGTGCCTGCATTCAAGTGTGGGCCAGGCCATTTAAGATTTGAAAATAGATATTTAAAAATAACGGTTTCAAAAGGTTCCCATAAGTACAGGCCCAGAAATACCCCTTGCAATAGCCCTGAAGATGTCATGTGAAATTAGAGGCGTCATTCGCAAACCAGTAAGTTTCAGAAAGCCACTGTTGACTCGTTCATCGCTGCTCTGAGGCGGTTGTTTATGCAAGACTACCGCCCTGACCCACTTACTGAGACCATTGTCACCATTGAGCTCAACCTCAAGCTTTCCTGTCCTGTGTCAGTTCCGGTGCTTGTTTTTTTTTTTTTTTTATCAAAAAACTAGTCTTGGTTCAAATTGAAATCCATCATCTAGTTTTGGTTTGGTTCTTTAAGGCAGTATCCCTACCCCCAGTACATCTTTCCTTGCAGGTACCATTCTTTAAATTCACATTATTTTCAAATTCATCATCTAATTTTAGTGCAAGTTCAAACTCATCTTAATATGGTAGTTTGGAGGACGGATATGTGTTGTAATAGTTCTATGGTAGTTTGGAGGATGGATATGTGTTGTATAGTTCTATGGTAGTTTGGAGGACGGATATATGTTGTATAGTTCTATGCTCCAGGTGGAACACACCTGGGAAATAAAATAAATGTTTTCACAGCACAACATGGCCAATGGAATCACCAAAAGGCTGGACTTGTCATGTAGGCAAGCTTTGATAAGGGCCATCAGAGATCTGTGTCCAGATCGGTGTCAAAGGTTTTGCATTCCTTTCAGTTATCTCGCTGTTCTGCACCAAAACTCCTCACAGCTTTACATTCCATGGAAAGCCCAATAATATACTGTTTATCTCATTGACTTGGTTTCTGACCTTGAATGCAGATGTCTCAGGCCAAAGCAAGCCACGGTGATTGAAGCTACAGCAGTGTGTTGTTGCTGTTGTTGTTTAGTGTTGTATGTCATACTGGTTTGTTTGTGTGTTTTCAGGAGATGAAGGAGCAGCTCTCCAGCCCCTCGGCTGTGGCACAAGCAGAGAAGAAGAACAGAGAGGTCAGTATTCACATGTACAATCTCTCTCTCTCTTTCTTTCTTTCTTTCTTTCTTTCTTTCTTTCTTTCTTTCTTTCTTTCTTTCTCTGTCTCTCTCTGTCTATCTCTAATAAACACAAACACACACTGTCTCTTTTTATCAAACATATACACTCTTTCTCTTTCACACACAGACACACACAGACCCGCACGTGTGTGTAGCGTATGCACAGGCATGTTGTTAATAGCTGCGTCCCCTAGGCGCTGATGGCGGCCCCGTCTCAGGAGCGCTACACTAGTCTGGAGCCGCACCTGGTGTCGGCCAACTCCCGCTACATCCAGGAGCAGCAGGAGCAGCAGCAGGTGAACCACTCAAACCGTGTCCAGTCAGTCTCACGCTAAATCATTCACCACTATTGTGTACTTGTGGACATAAAATAATGCTCTCTCTTTCTTACACACACACACACACACACACCTTACAGTGTGTAATATCCACATACAGATTGTACAAACCTACAGACACCATGGTTAAGGTTGGAAAGTATTAGTGGTTGCAGCACTGGTGACTCAGCCCTCTGTCTGGCTTCATGAACTATACAGTGCGCGACTGAAGACGCTATTTTATTATTATTTTGTTAAGACTGTATTGTTGAATACTATTTTGTGAATACTTTTGGTAAGCCTAACCCTAGGTGAACACCCCCCACCCACCCCCTCCCCCAGTTGATAATGCAGGATCAGGACGAGCATTTGGAGCTGGTGACAGGCAGCATCCGTGTGCTGAAGGACATGTCGGGACGCATCGGAGATGAGTTGGATGATCAGGCTGTGTGAGTTTTTCACAACCCCCCCCCCCCCCCCCACCACCACCACCACCCCCCCTCAGCACTGATTTCAGCTTATGTTCAGCTGAATATGCTACATACACTTGGGCTGTACAGTACACACAAAATGTTTTCCCTAAAGAAAACAATTATGATGTCAAAAGCACACTTCACATCGCTTGCTCAGTCTGGCTATGTATATCTCAACGGGGACATGTCTCTGCAGGTCTTAGAGGAACTAACTAATTCCTGTTACACCCATAAGAGCCCTTTCCCAAGGGAATTCAACAGGGCACGCCAGCTAAAGCGATGTGTGGAGACCTCTCCGTTTTCAATAACAGTTTAGGTCACGCTCTAGATGATACAAGCACTTGTCATTAAACATCTTTTGAAAGGGAGAATAGACAAGATAAGAGCCATTTCGGGGTGGGAGGAATGAAGGGGCACTTTGTCATGTTGTGTTCTGCTATGCTGAGACAGGCCAGCATGTTTGGACATGCCATCACGTGCTGTCCTGCTCATCTGTGGTTACATGGAATACTTTGTGACTAACAACATAACCCTAACGTTGAGTCATGGGATCTGCAGAGGTCAGTCGGGGACGCCGGGATAGGCAGACAGTTGGCTACGTCTCAAGTAGGGCGCTCCTTCAGAGGGAGCCAAGTTGAGACATGTCGCGTGGCTCCACGAGAGAATCTACTGCGTTTGTTTTTTCTTCTAAAGACTCTTGATGATTTTCAGACCAGTTTCACTGATTGTCCGCCGCCACTGAGTTCAACAATGCGTTGTGACTGCTCCAGTGACTCAGTAGTCTTGGTATTATGGCTAGCCTCACCCTGACCGGGAGAGAATGCTGTGTTACTGCAAACAGAGCTGCTTCTGACCTCGAGAAATAAACAAAGGCCTGAATCAGATAATTATACTGTGCCATATTTAGGCATTTTGGTACTTGTACAGGTAATTATGTTGTCCCTTATTTAGGTACTCAGGCAAACGTAGTAGGAACACCCTTCGCATCATGATGAATATATTATTACCAAAACACAGTGGTTAGCTTGCTAGGGAACCCTGATTAGCTTTGCTGTTATTTGATGTCCTCTAGCTAGTTTGTGAAGGCAACATATAAAGACAATCATGTGTGGGGACGATATTTAAACAGTGGGATGAATATCTGGCGAACATCTCAATGTTATGTGTTATCATTGTCTGTTTGTATTATTTTTTAGACGTTTATGCGTGTGTTTTGAAAAAGATGACCTACTGTGTTTCCTGAGCCCAGGGAGGTGATAGCGCTGGCTCTGTTTTAGCATTTCAACATTTCAACCACCCTGTTTTAAAACGCTAGTGGCAGTGCAGGAAACCCACACTGTAATGGTGTAATTAATGGTGTAATGGCACTGATGGTGTCGGGTGTCTTGTGGCTCACTGCTGTCGCTTGAATGTTCAGGCTCAAGTCAAGAGGATGTGGTACACAATCTCTCATTCACACTTTATAATTTTCACACTTTATCTTTTCATCCCTTCTTATTCTCTCTCTCTCTCGGTGCACTCCTGCAGTATGTTAGGAGAGTTCAGTGAGGAGATGGACCAGACAGGTTCGAGGATGGACTCGGTGTTGAAGAAAATGGAGAAGGTGTCTCACATGACCAGTAGTAAGTTTGTGTTGCTTAACTCGTATGCCCCGCTGCCACCCACAACACACACACACACACACACACACACACACACACTCACGCACACACATACACATGCTCACATGCACAAACAGGAAGCCCTCATTTGTGATGATTTCACTGTTTTCAATGCTTTCACTGGATTGCATGTTTACAGTATAAAATGTGGGTGATCTGTTGCCAATAAACATCCTTGAAAGTATTTTTTTTTTTTTTTTAGTAAGTCCTGTTTACTGTATTCTGATGAAGTGAGTGTTAGAGAACTTAACCATCAATTTTAGTTTTAAATCTTTGATCTGGGTACCATTAAATCCTCTAGACTGATTGCAGTTTAGTAAACACTGCCACAGTTCACACACTCACACACACACACACACAGTGTTTTGGGACCAGAGACTCCGGGGTTTGACCAGGTGTTTGACCAGATGTGGCGCGTCCTGTCTTTCAGGTCGGCGGCAGTGGTGTGCCATCGGCGCCCTCGTCACCATCATCCTGGTGGTGCTCATCCTCTTATTCGCTCTATGAGAGCTGGCGCTCGTCTCGAATGTTGTCTCGGCCACATCAGCCATTTCCTGCCCATGACCCCGAGGACAGCGGAGAGGATGAGGAGTGAGGAAGAGTGAGAGAAGAACCTTCAAGAACCCTTTCTCCTCTTTTCACGCTTTTCCTCCTCTGTCTGAACCTCCAGAACAGAGGAGGGAGAGAGAGATGGAGAGAGAGAGAGAGAGAGGGGTGTGTTATATATATTTTTCCTTAACTTCCTGCCTCCCTCCCTTTCTCTGGTTCTGGAATAACTCTTGAACATGGCTTGTGACGGATTCCTCAAGAGTGAGCAACAGCTGGACTTGAATAGATTCACTAGGTTATTGTCCTTAAATGTCCTTATTTTTAAAAATCCAGGCCTAAAATAACGTGTATTTTAAAGACTGGTACCTGCCACACAGAAAGCGGTACTGGGATTCAGTGTTGCCTTAAAGATATGTCTCCTGTTAGCAGTGCACCAAGTAAGACATGCACAAATCTGAAACACTTTACTCCATGGATTGTATCACGGAGCTGAAGAATGCCGTGGGCTTTGTGTCCTTCCTGTCCTCTGCATAGTTTGTGCTTATAGTGCCTGCTGTCTGTACTCTGAGGCTGCTCGATGGCCTGGCAACACAAGCACAATTGGCTGCCGGCTCCCTCTAGTGTTTATTTCTGGTGTAAACTTAAACTGACCCCATGCCCCATCATGGAGAATTTTGTGTTGTTGAAACAACTTGCTTCTTTGAGAGAAGAATGGTAATGCAATTGTTTGTTTGTTGTTTTTTTTTTTTTTTTAAAAGGCCTTCACCTCAGGTACGGTTTTGTGCAGCTCTGATTGAGCATTGCCAGGTAAGGGACAGCTTGAGAGTTAAAGCACATTTCATCAATGCCAAGCTATCCTGCGTGGAGTAGCATGGTAGGACATAGTATTAAGAAACATCTTCTATCCACGTTTCCTGGCCCTTTTATTCAGACCCATTTGTGTCATTGTTGGTCAGACCATGCCTTAACATATTATGCCCCTGTTTGATAACCCCTGAAATATGACTCCTTGCCAAATTATTTCATACTGTATAAACATTGTGTTATATTTTCATTGATTTGAATTGCTCAATTTCTAACAGCGGGAGTGCAGACTTTTATATACGCGTAATATTTACTAACATCAATGATTTCTTGAACACATTTCTGATGTGTGTGTGTGTGTGTGTGTCAGTGTGTGTGTGTCAGTGTGTGTGTGTGTCAGTGTGTCACAGCTGGCCTGGCTATTTAGTTTTTGCCTCTAAGAGCCCCACTACTAAAAAACAAACAACTAAAAATCAAACAAACAAAAATGCATCATAACAGTGATGCCAGAGAAGGTGCCTGTTAATCGAATATACAGCAAGACTATACAGTAAGAAGAAGCCCTCTGTGTTCCTCTGATCCCTGGGCCCAGAGTGGCCACTGAGGGGGAGAAGGGTGATGGTGCCATGTTACGTGTGTGTGTTTTTTTTTTTTTTATGTTTATTTTAGGAACAGGTTATCACCCCCATTGACTTTATAATTGACATATTTTTTTAATCTAAGCAGAAGGCCACTATGTCATGCCTGGACTTGCCCAGTCCTTACAGAACTCCTGACAGGAAATTCCTATGTGTACAACAATAAGCTCCACTGCCTGTGGATAGTCGCTAAAGAAACAGGAAGTCTGTGTTCACGTGGCCAAGATATGATGTCTCCTTCATGTCACCAACACCCTGTGCCAGTGGTCTGTGTTTATCATATCATACTGTTAGCCTGCCAGTCCATCAGAAGAGAATGTACTCAGTAGGCTGTGACAAAATGCCTCTGTGTGATTGTGTGTTTTTTTTTTTCTGCTTTTGTTCATTTGCTCACCTACAGTGGGCATTCGTGTCTACCTAGCCTGTTCTGTACCCCTTCTGTCCCACGCCAGGCATCTTTCATCACCATGGTAGTGCTGGAGTTTTCAAGGGCACAAGGTACAATCCAGCAATTGAAACTCAGTTAATGAACTTGTACCTTGATCCAGCCTACCCATGGATTTGTCCTTCAGTCACAGAGCATGGTGTATTCATAAAATGAGTTCCACAAATGTAAGAGCCTTTTCAACTGCTAAACTGTATTTGGCTTGCTGGTGGAGAACTGTCGGCAGCATGCACTACTTATAGGAAAACTGCTTGGATTTTTAAAGAGTTCTTGATAGGAGATATTTAATTGCCTTTATTTACTGTTTGGTACAGTTACTACTGCTTCCGTTGATACTACATACGGCTAAACAGCGTTTTTTTTTTCTGCTCCACTGCCTCCCTAGTTAACAATCCATTTCAAGATGTTACTGAGATTATAAGGAGGAATTGTACAAAAATTGTGCTATATACCCTTTTGTAAATGTAAAGACTGTATTTGGAACATTTGTCATTTGTTGTGAAACTGGGTGGACTTGTCATAATAAACAAAAACATGGCTTTTAATTGGTCTTTTTCATTTGTCTGGAGCAACTCGAGTTCAGTTCCTAACTCACGGGAACACAACCTTGTGGTGTACCACTTCCGCCAGATCTCGAACAACAAGACTAACACTGCCTGAAGATCATAATTTTTCTAGGTTGTAGGCTACCTTTACGCCGTCGTGTGTGTGTGTGTGTAAGGGCCAGTGTGGAGATGCCTGTATGGTTGATGCAGAAGCTTTGCTGCAGTAATCAAATAAGCGAAACAGAACAACAGAGCGTTCTAGTTACAACTCTGTGCTTTGCCTGCTCAATATGTGAACATGCTGAATTAACTATTGCTGAACTGAGCTGAGCGAGCCACATGACGGATGAGTTGGATTAACGGGGTTGTATAAGTATAAAGTATATATACTCTTTTGATCCCGTGAGGGAAATTTGGATTTATCCCAATCCGTGAATTAGTGAAACACACTCAGCACATGTGATGATTGTGATGGATGGAGCAGAATGAAATGCTGCTGTTACTGTGGTGTAGCACAGACAGGAACTGACAACCAAGGCTGTTATTTGTTACAAACCTTTTTATTAAGATATTCAGATTTTTTTCCTTTTCCCCACTTTTTTTTACAGTAGTTAATGTGCAATTATAATTTCTTATTATTGGGTCACAGTAAGGAATTCACAAAGTTATTGGCACTTGGAACACAGAATAAACACTGGCATGTACCTGGGGATCGGGACACGGGTTAATGACAGGAGAAGGAGGGGGGGGGGGGGGTGTTGGGGTGGGTCTTTGACATCAGTAGACACTACTGCATTTGATCCCCCCCCCCATTAAAGTAAAAAGCGATTCAGGGGAAGGGTAAGGTTGTTTCTTTTTTTTAATACCTCATGCTTGTGAGTGCACAACTAACAATCAAACTTCATTAGTGCTTCTATGTATAATGTACAGTGTATATATATATATATATGTATATTTATATATATATTTATGTATTTATAGTGTGGGGGAGAGAGAGACAGGTCGAAGGAGCCCAGACCACACCAGAGACATCGCTAAGCAAGAGATGAAGCCCTCTGTTGCCGTAGCGACACAGTCCCTCTGCCCTAAATATTTGAGGTAACACTCCCCCCTCACTTTCACACTCACACTGGCCCACTCTACATTTTTTTTTTGTTTGTTTGTTTTTTTCCCCTCAAGTTTAAAAACCTTTAAAACTGTAAACTTCGGATTGAGGGGAGTCTTTGTTTGACACAAAGTAGAAAGTAGAAAGAAACTAACCCTAGGAGAAATGTCGCTGTAGAGCAGCAGCAGCAGCAGCACCACCATCAGGTGAGGAGGTTTATTAAGGTCTTATCTTTCTGATGGCCGTTATCTGACTGAAGAGGAAGCGGGGAGCTTGTTGAGGACTGTCCAAGTGGCAGAGGGGGTAGTGGGAGGTAGGTCCACACACACACACATAGCTCCTGCGTGTGTGTGTGTGTGTGCGTGCGTGCGTGTGTGTGTGTATGTATATATATCGTGAGTGTTTCAGTGCCCTCAGGCCGATGTCTCTGGTGTGGTCAGGAAGGCCCCCGGATGAAAAAAGCAGGATAACGTGTCGTATGACTGGACAGAAGTCTACAAGGTTGCTGTTAGCGAAATGCACACATGTCTGGAGCGCGTATAGGGGAAAACATACAAAGAGTATCAGGCTGCAGTGCAGAAGGGTCTTAAGGAAAAGAGAGATCGGGGATGAAGGAGGAGAAGGGTCAGATGGATAATACAGACAGGGACACATTTTTTTTGTCATTTTGTCTTTTCTGAAAGCAAAATAAAGAAGAAGAAAAAAACACCAAACTTGGTTCATCACCTCTCCATCCACACCTCAAGCCTTCCGCTTTACTTCGCAATGATGCATTGAGAAACCCCCCCCCCCCCCCATTTCTTGAGGGAGGAGGATATAACAATTCCCTTCCTCTGCACTCTCTCCAAAAACAAATCTGCACCTTGGTGTCCACACCACTTAGGCCTACTGCACCCACATCGGATGATGGGCGTAGTGGGATTTTTTTTTACAACGAGGTTACAAAAAGAAAATAAGAAGAAAACACAATAATCATCATCGTATAAAAGGAAATTAGCAAAACAAATAACAAAAGCAGTCAGTCAGTTTCCCCATTCCCGGTAGTAATCGAACCCCACTTCTGACACCGTCTGCACACACGACAGCTTGGGAGAGATCAGACAGAAAGGTGCCGAGGTACTGGCCCACATCTGTGGGCACTCACCCGAAGGTGCTTATGTTTCTATTCAAAAACTTCCTCTCTCTCCATCTGTGTGTGTGTGTGTGTGTGTGTGTGTGTGTGTGTGTGTGTGTGTGTGTGTGTGTGAGAGAGAGAGAAAAGGTGACAAGGTTTTAGTTTCTTTTTTTCTTTTTTGTATTGTATTTTTTTTTTTAGAAAAATGAAGACACAAGACAAAAGGTTTCTCAAGATACAGGAGCATCAGCTCATTCAGAATTACAAGTCTCCTTCTGTCCGATAACATCTGTGCTTTCCCAGAGCCCTACCTACACCCCAATAACCTCTTCGCTCTGTCATCTCCTTTACATTACAATGGCATTCTAAAAAAAAAAAAAAATACTAAAAGTTTAAAAAATATCTTAATACAAAGTGTTTATTTGCGATATCCATATTAAATTTTCTCTCCCATAAGTTTTTTTTTTAATTATTATAATTATTTTTAAATAGTGATTCCTCTAACACTCTTGCTTACATGGTACCATGCAAACCAACTTGCCTCAGGACACTGTGTGCAGCAGGTAGTAGACACTGGCCATATAATTTACATTAGAAAAACCCAACGGGGTCATTGGCATTTGGCAAACTCATTCAAACCAGGATAATTATTTATTTATTTCTTTTTATTTCTTTCTTTTTTTTGGGGGGGGGGGGGGGGGGGGGGGTGTAGGGAATTTGGTGTCAAAACAAAAACGAGAAAAACAAAAATATATATTTTTTAAATTATCAGGTGCTTGGTTTTTTTTCTGTGCTTTTCTACAGTCTAGAGGTCCATCCTCCAGAAACCGTTCCTTGCCTCTCTCAAATCTGGTCAAACAGTGGGGCTACTATGACCCCAGACCAGTGGAGAGGCCAGCTTCTCCATAGGCAGAGAGCCACCTTCAAGGGGAGGTGGGGCTGTGCTGCCCCCTGCTGGACTGACGTGGCACCTTGCATGACCCAACCCCTCATGCCCATTTCATAGAGTGCTGGCCAACACACCACATCACACTCCCCTGTTATTGATTGAAATCCAATGACGCAAGTAGATAAAATATATATATATATACATTCCTATCAGACAGGAAAAGAACAATACCATCCAGTGCTTCACAATTATGCCTCATCGTCTGGGCTGCTACCTTACAAAATTCCTTTTTTTTTTTTTTTTTTCAAAATCCCTCTACCCTCCCAAAACAATTTAGTACACAATCTTCAAGACTCTCCCCCAGCTTTGAACTGAATCCCACCCAACCCTAGTCAATTCTTCAGTCATACTCAAAATATGTGGTTCTTTTGCCTTTCTAGCAAGTATATATTTTTGTATCGTTCCTCTATTGTAAATTGGCAACACTATCTTTTGGGTTAATGTGGAATTAGTAGCATATCTTAATGAACATAGCACTACTTTCACTATGATCTGTTTTGGAGAAAAAACAAGCGATAAGGATTGTTAAGTTAAGATAAAAAAAAAACTACTTAAGTCTGAATTTCTACAAAGCTCTCCCTTGTCGTTTCTTTTCCTTTCTTTTTGGACCAAACAAAAATGGAGCTCCTTTGCTTCTTTATGTGTGCTCAGAGCTCTCACATACCTCTTTCATCCTTTGTATTATTACAAGTACTTCAGTAGCAATAATCTCCATATGAGCCCCACTTCCATTCATTACTCTTTCTCTAAAGAAAAAAAACATTTTTCAATATATAAAAACAAAGGATTAAAAAAAGAATCCGAATGAACAAACATACATCACACTGGAAATAAAAGATCTCTAAAGGTCTCTAATGATCTGCACCCACCCCCACTCACAAAACAATATAAAAGTCTGGCCAAGCCATGCAGACACATAAACTCAAACTCAAAAACAAGTACAAATATTTATCTTTTCTGACGAAGGCCAGGCAATGGTCCCCCTCGGCTCCCCCTCTCCCACTGCTATTCAAGTGACAGTACTTTACGCTGCAACGCCTTGTCCACCTCAGGAGACAGTTCAAACAAACTCCCTGACTCCCCCCCCCCCCCCCCACCCTCACGTCTCTCGCTAACTTTCACTCTCCCCACCCCACCGCCACACCCCGAACCACCCTGTTCTTATAGATTCTCCCGTCAACAGTCGGCTACAGTACAGAAAAATAAGTCTGCCCGGAGACAAGCCCATACAGTCTTATCATTATATATATACAAACGTGCATCAGAAGTCTCTTGTCTGGCTGCTCTGTACATTCCTTAAGGGGCCGGTCCAAGCCTATGACATGGCCACCATGTGGCCTCCTTTTGCTCACTTTGTAAGGGGAAAAACAAGGTGCAGATAAAACACACACAATCAGGCGGAAGTCTCCTGGGGGGGGGGGAACGGTACCCCTCTCTCTCTCTTTCTCACACACACACACACACACACACACACACACTTCAGCAGTCCCATCTGTTGTTTAGACAAGGGAACAGGAGCATGCGCGCTCACACCCATACACACATTCATATGCATGCTTTGACACGCAGGCATGCACATCCGCAGTACACACATGAATGCATGCACGCACACACACACACACACACACACGCCAACTCGTTTATGCTCACTGTCTCCACAGCCTCCATTTTCTCGCCCTCGTGCTTTCGCTCACACATGCACAGGATTATGTAGGTCATACAACTAAAAAGATTCAAACACAGGAACAAAATAAAATCAAATGAAAACTAAGCAGCGTCATCAGATTAAGACTTCGGTTGGATTTGATGGTTTGTTCAATGAAAAGTGGAAGTGTTTGATCCCATTATTTGGGCAGTGTCTCTCAATCTTTGTGCCAGCTGTGAGTATGTGTGTATGTATGCGTGCGTGCGTGCGTGCGTGTGTGTGCGTGCGTGTGTGTGCGTCTCCATCTCCTCACTAAAGATCCATTCCCTTCCCCCTCCTCAGCTTGCTGTCTGCACTGTATGTCTCCCTCACTGAGTCAGACAAAAACAAACAGAGCACTCTCATCCCAGCATCCACACACACACACACACACACACACACCCTCCCTCTCAGCATACAGCCGCACACCCATACCACCCACACACTATGAGAGACATGCGCATTCAGCACACAAAAGCCAGACACAAATGCACACATAGACACTCTGCTTACTGCTTATAGCAGGAGCACGCGCACACACACACACACACACACACACACACACACACACACACACACTCTTACAGGCATGCGCATTCAGCACACCACATACATAACGATGACACACACACACACACACACTGTCTCCCTTGCCCTCTTCCTTTCCTGGCAAGCCTATCCGCATGAAAAGACACACATTAACACGCATGTGTCCATAAATGGCAACCCACCCCTCCCTCCCCTGGTTCTCCCTAAAAAAAAAAACCCCGCTCCACACGGAATAGAAAGAAAAAAAAGCACACAAAAACCCAGAGCACACCAGCACGCATGCATTCACACCGACTCATCCAGGCGTTCCGTTCCCGCCCTCCACACACACACACACACACACACACACACACACACACACACACACAGCCCTCCTCTCGACTCCTGCAGGACATTGTCCCGTGTCCCTGGCGCAACAGAGCTTCTTTCTCTCTCCTCCATTAAGGCGGCGTTGTATGCAACGCATTAGAAACAAATGTGCAAATTTACTTCTTTCATTTTTTTGTTCCTCTCTCCCTCTCTGAAGCACTTCTACCGCTCTCTTTGTCAATAAAAGCTTACAGTTAGAAGCGTACAGTTTTGTGCAGGGTAGTGTCAAGATAGTACCACGCTAGGAGAAGGTGATTGTTGGTGTGCCTAAGGTTGAGGGGCAACTCTCTCTCTGCACCCTAAGGAAGGCTGTTTTCTTTCATGCACAGAGCAGGACATTTTGATAATTAGCTTTTTACCCACAACTCCCCCCTAATCATTTTTAAAATCATTTCGTTCAAATATATATACACATATATATTTTTTAGCTATATAAGTTGTAGCTTATAAGGACACTGATCAGAATTATGACACGATGGAAGCTTTTGTTTGCATTTTGTTGAATTTGCTATTGGCTTTAACATAGCTTCTCTGCATGTGAACTTTTTTAGCATGCATGCAAGCGTTTCACAGGACAAAATGCCAAGTTGTCCATTCACCAACGGTTCGTGTGTCTGCATGTTCAATGTTCCACGGCCAAAGAGACCCTTGGCCTCATTCACAAGGCAAAACTCACACTGGCCCCACACACCCCACCCACCGCTCCTATGGTGGCCCATGATGGACAAAAGATTCGAACCACCTCCGCTGCAGGAGGTTCCTGTGCAGTGCCTCTAGTCTAGATGAAGCTCCACTTGGCCAGGATAATACAGACATGAGGTCCTGCTCAAAACCAGATGCAGTGTCGTGGCCTCCTTAGATGCTTTGCACAATAGAAGCCCCTCCAACAAAGCATCAAAGTGGCACGACACACCACACCAACATCGCCACCAACAGTGCCATCGCTACCACCATCACCACCACCATCATCATCAACCTCATCATCTTCGTCACCACCATGCCAGTTCTGACAGGCAGTAGATAACCCACAGCTTGCTCCTCATCGCCCCTGCTTTCACACTGGCATCCGCAGCAGCAGCAGCAGCAGCAGCACTGACCTAACATGCTCTGCTCTCCACCTCAGTACTGCCAAGTTTAATGTCGGCCCACTGGGCCTGGGGTTTGGGTGGAGGGGGCAGCATGTCAGCCCACTGGGCCTGGGGTTTGGGTGGAGGGGGCAGCATGCAGGTGGGGGCTTATGGCTGTAGATGGAGAGTATGTGGGAGGGGGTTGGAAAAAGAGAACAACAGACAGTTTAGGAGGAGCGAGACATTTAGGGATGAGCGAGAGAGAGAGAGAGAGAAAGAAAGAAAAAAGGAAAGAGAGAAAGAAAGAAAGAGAGAAAGAGAGTAGTGGAGGGAGGAAGATAGAGAGGGAGGGAGGGAGGGAGGGAGAGGGGCTGCATCAGGCACTTCCCCATGTGACGGATGAACAGAAGCAGTCAGGCGTGTGAAGGAGCACACGAAGGAAAGAGCCGTCTGGCAGCACACATGTGCTACTGCTGCTGCTGCCTCCCCCACACACACACACACACACACACTCTCTCTCTCTCACACACAAAGTGCTGCACGCACTCACCCCCTCCCATTCCTTTCAGGCCTCGAGAGAGCCATGGCACACCAGAACACAGGTTTCAGATCAACTGCACAATAAGCACCAAACAAATGAAATAATAAAAAACACATACACACACACACACACACACACACACAAAAAGCCACTCTTGACCAAGCCCATAAGCAGGGCTCCTCTTAAGAGAGTGACTGGCATGGAGAGGTATTCAGTGGCACACCAAACCCTCTTTGAAAACACAGCACCTCAACAGCATTTCGCTTTAGTTACAGGGCCAAGTACCAGCCATTTCGCTAAGCGAAGACCAAAAACGGAAAAAATGCAAACTTTTGGAGAAGGGCTTGATAATGCAAAAAAAAAGAGTCTCTTTGCTCTTTTCAAATATTCAAGTAAGTGTCAGCTCTAATGATTTGATTCCATTTTTTTTAAAAATTTGAAGACATTTTAACGACCATCTCATACTCTGCTCCCAACTCTCTGTGCAAACTCAACAGCTGCGAGGACACAATCCATTCAAAAGTACCTTAAAAGCATGAGTCACTATCCATTTTCATTTTGCTGCAGTTGTCCTTAGTAAATTCTGAATTGGCAAGCCATGCACGCACATGACGAATACAAGACATGACAAATAAAACAAGTAAGAAGATGACAAGAATGAAAATGGTCAATTTGTGGTGGGGGGTGGGTTGTTGGGGGCGTGGCTAAGAATACAAAATCAACATCAAAGAATTCGTATTCATGGAGGGGGGGGGGGGGGTCCTAATTATGTGCCAGCACGGAGCAGAATCCACTCTTCCACAGTATATATATACTGTATATGAATCATACATAACTTCCCATACCCATAAACCTCTTGAGTATTTACGGTTGTCACGCTAACGGATGTATACAATCTTACGGCCCTGGAGCGCCAGTGATTCTTGCTGACGTTCCACATGGATACATTCAACATCAGTAACTTCAGTGTTGTCAGAGCTGGATTGTTTTCTGTGGACTTCCCTATCCTGTGGACACACACACACACACACACACACACATATATATATATATAGATTCCTCTCTCCATCTCTCCAAATTGCCACCCCTCACACCACTGGGAATGCATTTAAGATATGAAGTTGAGTGGGGCCCTCAATAGTGCAAGCCCAAAACACACACACACACACACACACCTGTAACTGCCCACAAAAAGGGCTTCTTCCCACAAACTAATGATAGGGCATGACTGTCCGTTTGTAGTACAACTGGACCATACCATCTTTTCGTAACTGTTTTTTTTTTTTTTAACACTGCCCTCATCACTGTGGTTCCCCAAAGCGTTCCCTACCTCCCTTGCTCTCTCCGTCTTATACAAAAGGATTGTTAAACCCTTGAGGATGATGCCCCACCAGCCCGAAAAATAGAAAAAGCCAGGAGAGAAAAGGAGGGAAGGAAAAAAAAAAAAAAACTGTAAAATGTGCAAGAGAACAAAAAAATATAGAGCAAACACAAAAACGGAGACAACAAACCAAATAAAAACCAAAAAAAAGAGAAAAAAGCTAAAACAGGAGGCACGCCACTATAGAACCACCAACTTCCTCTCTCCTCCCCCCATTCTCTTTCCAACACCCCTCCCTTCATCCCTCCATCCCTCCCTCCCTCCCTCAGAACAGCGTGCCCGCGTCCCCCGCCTCGCCTTGCAGTGCGTCGGCCGAGGACGGTCCCGGCTCGGCTCCCTCCAGCGCGGCGGCGGCGGCCGCTTCCAGGCCGTGCTCGGCGGCCAGGGCGTCGGCCTCCAGCTTGAGGCCCTCGGGCAGGAAGCTGGCGTAGGCCTCGCTGTCCGCCATCAGCAGCTTCAGCTTGGGGATCCAGCTCTTGCGCACCACGCGGCGCGCGTTGGTGCACATGTCCGCCGCGATGGCATTCATCTCGCTCTCCTTGAAGGTGGGCGCAAAGTTCTGGCAGTAGACTGCAACAAGTGAGGCGTGGAGGACAGAGAGGGATGGAGGGAGAGAGGGATGGAGGAGAGAGTGGGGAGGAGGAGAGGAGGGATGGAGGAGAGGAGGGATGAAGGAGAGGAGGGATAGAGGGAGGAGAGAGCGGAGAAGAGAGGGAGGGATGGAGAAGAGGAGGGGATGGGGGAGGGAGGAGAGAGCAGGGAGGATGAAGAAGAACAGGAAAAGTAGAGGAAAGGTTAGAAGGAAGAGGAAAGACAAACATTAGTCTAATTCTGAGATCCTGAGCATGATGTTGACAGTATTTTGAACTGTACCGCAGAGCGGTACAAAATATGACCGCCGCCCAGTCCAGCACATTTTTTTCACAAAAATAAATCACGCTGAAAGGCCTATATGATTCTAACTGTCTCACTAAATTGCATTATCCACACTCAATTCTCACTGGTATCTGCTAGACAACAAGTACCAAAACATGATTAGTTCATAGATTTCACATGTAAAATTAATTTTATACAACCCCACCCCCATCTTGCCTGTTCATAATTCTGAGAAATTCTTGAATTGTGTGCATGTGTGCGTGTTTATGTGTGTGGGTGTGTGGGTGTGTGTGTGTGTGTGTGTGTGTGTGTGTGTGTGTGTGTGTGTGTGTGTGTGCGTGCTTGCCTGCGTATGTGTGTTTGTGCATGTGCATGTATGCGTACATATGTCTACTGTGTGAGTATGTGTCATACGTATGATTACTGTGAATGTATGTGTGTGCGTGTGTATCTGTTTATGCACATGTGTGCACATGGAATGGGTTAACATGACCCCTGGAGGCAAACATACAGAAAAAATTGGTCATCCTAGGCCCTACGGTTCTCAAGATATTTACAGAAAACTGTGTCTGCCCTACCCTCCTTTCGGGGGGTCCAGTACAGCGGTGTTAGTGGTGTACGGCAGAGACTTTCTAATGTGGAGACACAGCACTCAAAAAATACTCCATAGAAATGCATGGGGCTAGTTTGTCACGCCAATATGGCCGTTGTCTACACATATCCCACCCCTTCCTCGGCAAAACGTCGACATGTGAATACATTGAGCCAATCATATGGTGTGTTGTGAAGACATCGTGCCAATCATGTGTTGTGATCTCGCCGCTGGAGCAAGATTGGTGTCGTGAAGCCTAGCGCACGCGCAGTTCGACTGTGCCCGATGAGTGCCCATAAAACGTTGGTATATGGCCGCCGAGTGGAGGGACTTGCCTAAAAGGACTTTGTGTACGGTCACTAAATGTACACTTAAATTATTTTATTGTAAGGCCCCCCTATGAACGAAAGTTCACAAAACTTGGCATGCATTCGGAGGGTGTCATAATGATCCTACACTTTCAATTTCGTGCAGTTTTGACCATGTCAGCCAGAGATATTGTGATGAAAACACCTAATTTTTTGCTTTTTAATTTTTAACTAGGTGGCGCTATACATGAAATAAGTGGTAATGGGATGGGTTGACATGCCCCCTTAAGACCAACATACAAAAAAAGGTGGACCTCCTAGGCCCTACGGTTCTCGAGATATTCACAGAAAACTGTCTCCGGCCACCTACAGGCCAGTTGGTGTATAGTAACAAATTAATTTATTGTGTGGCCCCCCATGAACGGAATTCCACGAAACTTGGCGTGCATTCAGAGGGTGTCATAATGATCCTACACTTCCAATTTCGTGCAGTTTTGAATATGTTAGGTCACAGATACTAGGTGGCGCTATACATGAAATGAGTGGTTATAGAATGGGTTGACATGAGATCAACATACAAAAAAAAAAAATGGTCCTCCTAAACCTTACGGTTCTCGAGATATTCACAGAAAACTGTGTCTGCCCTACCCTCCTTTCGGGGGGTGCAGTCCAGCGGGGGGGCTACAGATCAAAACAAAAAACAGGGTTCCATGCTATCCATATGGGGTTACATGCCCACCAAGTTTCGTCTACCCCGGTCTTTCAGTGTCCCGGGAATCCTTGACGTAAATTTGGACATGCGAAAGAAAAAAAAAAAAGAATCTGACCTATATGACCGCCACTTCACTTCATTAATATATTTTTCACAACCGTGGAATATAAGGGGAGTCTGAAGGGGTTAAGGAAGTTTTGTAAAATACATATGGAAAATGTTTGCCATATATGTAAAACTAATGGCGGTTTTCAGATAATATATACACAGTAAAAAAAGTAGGATTGTCTGCCAAGGTTTGCAGTAAGCTTTACCACACTGCAGGCGGTTAAAGGCCTACATACATGGCCGGTGACGCAACAACAATTTATGGCAGGCGAACGTGAAAACTGAATAGAATCTATTGAAGTGAATAGGACAACGCACATGGCAAGTGGAACGACGGAGCGACCGTCTCCGTCGCATCGCTGTAATCGGGCCCTTTCTGTTTTTCAGGGGGATTTTGATACGTCATAATAGAAAACAGCTGCCTGGTCAGTGTATCTCCACTGAATCGATGGGTGATCGCGTTGCCAGTAGTGTGTGTAATAAAGCGATTAACAGAATTCCACTGTCGCATTCAACTGTCGCATCGCCAGCCGTGTGTGACCGTCTTAAAGCTTGCACAATCATACTAGATTGTAGATAAAGCATCATGAAACTGTATTATGTATTGGTACACATCATCTTACACCATAGAGCTTTAACTGATAATGGTTCTTTGCCAAGAATAAAAAATATGGTGTAAGGCCAAATCTGCCTGTTGAATGAACTGGTTGAATGTCTATGTAAATAGAAATTATGACTCGTTACTACATATTAGTTCCTTTGGCCAAGTATGTTTGCAGCAAATATTAAGTAAAATACTAAAAGTCACAAAATTAATGTGCTCCTACTGCCTCCCTGCTAATGTCTCTTAAGGGGAGATGGACTGCTGCTGCCAGCATTGACATCGAACTGTAATAAGATGACAAAAACAGGCTAATAATGTACCCCAAGACGTTTGCACCGGAGAGGAGCGGAATAAATTGGAGCCCACGCAGCTCTGCAGGGCACGATTAATTCCACGACCAAGGCTTAGTTAGTACGGTACAGCAAATCCATAATTTAGCGGCAACGGGGCACAATATTCTGCAGACAGCATAAGGCGAGATGAGAAATGGCCACTCCGTGCCAAACAGCCCATTCAAATTCCAAACGGGCTCCGTGTCCACATTAAGCACGGGCCGAGGTGTCAATACCCCACGAGGGAGCCCTTCATCACTCCCTAAGAACTGTTTAGTCAACCTCTTTTAATTCAAAGCCACTTTACATGGCGCGATAAAAAACACACACAAAGAAAGCATACAATGTGGCCGTTTATGATCCGGCGAGCGGAACTTAAACTTGTGACCTTGGCGTGGCAGCGCCATCCACAGTGGCAGTGTCGGGTGGAGGCGGTGGAGCGCGGGCTTAGCCTAGCGGTGGCTGCCGTGCGACTGGGACGTGACCTGAGAGGGGCAGATACTCACACTTGACTGCATGAAGCACTCGACTGTCCAGAGGCTTGCGGCTGGGGTCGTTGGTGGAGGAGCGGATGCCAGTCCCACAGCTGTTGGCCAGGGTGCTCCTGTGGGAGAAGAAATGGACACACACACACACACACACACACACACACCACACACACCACACACACCACACACACCACACACACCAAGAGAGAATGAGAGACACTGTGATTTAGGCTGACTATCAACCTTAGAATAACAAGTAGTAAACATTTTCATAAGTTAATTATAATGTTTTTTTTTGTAAAGTATTTTTGTCTTTTTGATTTTCTATGTAGAAAGCAGATTTAAAAAAGATCAACATCAAAGGCTAAGAAGCCTTCCTTTGTATCCAATCAAATCTGCGCTTATCCTCCAGACTCACATCTTCTTGGGTATCTGTTCTTACCTTCTAGGAATGCACGATGAGGAAAATCTTTAATTGCAATTTTGGTAACACTTTACTTGACAGTATCAACATAAGAGTGACATGACACTGTCATGAACATATGACACTGTCATGACACATTAACTCTACCCCTAACCCTAATCCTAACCTCTAACTCTAACCCTTACCCTAAACCTAACTTGTTATGACAAAAACCGAATGTCGCTTAATAACAGAAGCATTATGTCATAAACGTTTATGACTTGTTTGACACATTCATGACAGTGTCATGTCACTCATGTCGATACTGTCAAGTAAAGAGTAACCGCAATTATTCTGACAGACATTGCGATTCCAAATGCGATTTGATTTTTTAATTGATTTAGTTCAATATGCCAAATGTCTCTTTAATTTGTGCCACCGCTGATTGGTGAACACGCCCAGTGCACAAGAAGCACATCAACCCCGACTGACTGTGAAGCTCATCAATAAGAATTTCTGTGCCCCTCATGCTCTACACACACCCACCAACCAGAAGTGCCGTAATCAGTGAGGATAAAATCAATATAAAAGTCAGAAATGTGACAAAATTAACGTGCACGTTAATTGCACGATTATTTGTAGCTTTTGTCATTGGGTAATTGCGTTGGTTCATATTGTGATTACGATTGCGATAATTGTGCAGCCCTACCTTTTGCCAGTACAAACTTCTCTCAACCCATTTATCCCTGCAATGATGATTCATTTGTTCACTTAGTTGTAAATGTTTTACAATGTATTCAAGACAGTCAATACCAAATACTGGGGAGGGTGAATCAGGTTGAATCAAGACTGAATCAGCTCTGAGCAATTCAAGGCCAGTGTCTGTCCATCTTAAGACAAGACTGCACACACTCAGTCCGGCATGCTCTCATTACAAACGTTGGGAACACCTTACTTGAAGGTATCTACATAAGAGTGACATGACAGTGTCATAACTCTAACACTAACCCTGACCCCAAATTGTCATAACAAAAACCAAATGACACTAACCCTAACTTGTCATGACAAAAACCAAATTACATTTGACAGAAGCAAGTGACAGAAGCGTTAGGTCATAAACGTTTATGACTTATTTATAATGTTTATGACACGTTCATGACAGTGTCATGTGGGTTTAGTGTCTAACTCAAGGACACTTTGACTGGTCTCGAACCAGCAACCTGCCTGTTGCCTCTACCCGCCCACACGCACACTCACTCAATGCTTATACAGACACTTTTCTGCTCACTCATCGACAAACATTCCCCTGCTAAAGAAGGGATCTAATATTATGGGATCTAATAAGGGATCTAATATTATGGGATCTAATAAGGAATCTAATATTATGGGATCTAATAAGGGATCTAATAAGGGATCTAATATTATGGGATCTAATAAGAGATCTAATGTTATGGGATCTAATAAGGGATCTAATGTTATGGGATCTAATATGGGATCTAATATTATGGGATCTGATAATAAATATTTATTCATATACAGATACTTTTATCCCCAAACATACACGCACACGCCGAGGAAGGAAACCCAATATGTACCCCTTTACATGTGTACAGTTAACATTACATTACATTTTTTATCCCCAAATATACACATGTATACCTTAACACATACCATCTACACACACGCGCACACACACACACACACACACACACTACCTGTCAAAGAAGGAGGCGAGCAGGCGGCGCAGCAGCACTTTGTGGCGCGTGCCTGCGCTGACGTGGCAGTTCATGAGCTGGGCGCGGGAGATGAACACGCTAGTGCCCGACACCAGCTCCAACTTCTCCGCCGGGTCGCCCTCCTCGTACAGCTTGGGGTGGCAGCGGTTGCCAATCTGGGCGATGAGCTCGGCGGGCAGCGACGCCAGCTCCTGCCGCACACGCACACGACCCCGCGTGTCCGGGGTCAGGTGCTCAGGCAGGGCGTCCACGCGCTCGTTTGCTACTGGGGCCAAGCACAGACACAGACACACACACACACAGACACACACACAGAAAGACAGACAGTCAGACAAGGGGACAAGATTAAAACATAAGACACACAAAGAAGGTATGATTAGATTATCGGCTGCTACAAGGTATCAGGAATATATTATCTATCTGTCTGTCTGTTCCATTTATCCATGTAGACAAATATATCAAAGTCTAGGACATAGCTGCATTTTAGACAAAGAAACTGAGTAAACAATTGTATTGAAAGGTCTAGTTTTACTGCTAGTTATGCCCTCTTGGAAATCGAAAGTGAACTGAGAGTGTCCAGACCAGTTATGTTTTAAGAATTGTTTTGGCTACAAGCAAGGTGCTTCAGAGGCTGAATTGTTTTCTTTCAGCTCAGAAGCATCTTACTGCTGAAGGACCTTTGTCTGACACATTCTGCTTTTTGGGGAACCCTTTTGTGCAGCTACCTTTACCTTATCTCCACAGACTCACATAGCCATGCAAAGAACACAGACAGGTCTAGTGTTCAAGCTTATTAAAGGACTATTGGGGTCACCTCCAGAATCCCATCAATTCCCCACCCAGTTGGATATCCCCCCCCCCCCCACCCCTCTCTCTCTATCTCTCTCCCCTCTCTCTCTCTCTCTCTCTCTCTCTCTCTCTCTCTCTCTCTCGTGTACCCGGAGGCTTTGTGCGGGTACGCTGGTTTGCATTACAAGCTTTCAATTAGCACAACCGACTCAGTGCCACCCCCCCACACCGCTCGGCTCGGCTTTAATCAGTCAATTAAGTGTTGAGAGGCAGTAAACACCATTCTTCCCTCTGACCCCCTCCAGCATACACTTTCTTCTCCTTTTCTCCTCCTTCCATCTCTCCAGATGTCTTTTTGTCGGCTGTGGTGTGTCTGTGTCTCTGTCTCGTCTCGTCCTAACACCCTGAATCCTTGACGATTTTACGATCTTTTTGACTCAGGTACGGAAGTAAGGCTGAACAATGAATCGATTTCTAATCATAATTGTCATTTGAACTGATGCAGTGTCCAATATTAGCACAATATTATGATACAGCCGTGCAAATTATGACTATATCTAGTTCAATTTAATGAGGGCCTTCGTCTACTCTAATAACTCCACTGTATGGTGCAGGGTCTGTGGCGCAGTGGAAATTGGAAAAGAAGTCAGGGTCTAGAATTACTTAATACCACACCAACCTGACTGCAGGGAACAACCTGACTGTAAGGCTGAACAATGAATCGATTTCTAATCAAAATTGTCATTTGAACTGATGCAGTGAGCTAGTCGCAAAGGCTGCGATTAATCGTGCTGATCGCAACTCTGTCCCCAATGGTTAATCAATGATTTTTTATATTCATGTCATCCTCCTTGTGTGACAGACGGTGAAACTCACCTCACAGAGCTACTGTGCTTCTCATGCGCACTAGGCATGCTCACCAATCAAAAGTAGCCCGACTCATATTGCAATATCTGCCCGAAATTTCCCCCAATCTCGCAGCCCGTACAAGGCCATATGAGGCTCGTCCACTGATCGCAGCAGGCGCTGGAGAGACTTGTCAGTCCAGCCAGTCACTATCTATGTTTACTCCCTCAATCTATCTTATCTCAATAGCTTCCTTTCACTTTGTATGAAAACACAAAAGACCCCAGGAGGGCTTACTTATAATTCCCCATGCTACACAGTCATATCAATCACTCACCAGGCACCTTCCTGCTTTCTTCCTCTCTCTCTCTCTCTCTCTGCTCTTGTTTCTCCTTCACCCACACTCATCCTCTCCATCTCAATGACTACTACAGCTCACTCCACTCCTCCATCTTTTTTTCCTCTCCCCCCCCCCCCCCGCACCTCTCATATCACTACTCCCACTTCTACCCCACTCCTTTTCTCCTCACCTCAAACCAGCTGCCCCCAACTGCCCCGCGCCCTCACCATCAAATTACCCCCATCCCCAACCCACCCACACACATCTTCTCCTCCTCCTCCTCCTCCGTGTCGCTCACTCACCCTCTCTCTCTCTCCACCCCTCCATCCATCCCCTGAGCTCTTCCCCGGCGGCGCCCACGTTCAGCATGCTGTACATGGTGTACATGTTGCAGATCTGCCGGTACTGCTCCTCGGCGTCGTCCGTCATCTCCTCCTCCTCTTCCTCGTCGTGGTAGGAGATGGGCGAGTCGCTGGTGTAGATGCTGAGCGCGCCCGGGCTGGTGCCCTCCGACGGGTGACCGCTGCTGCTGCTGTTGTTGTTGTTGTTGTTGTTGCTGTTGGAGCCGCTGTTGTTGTTGCTGCTGTTGTTGTTGGTGGTGATGGCAGCGGCGGCAGCACCACCTCCGAGGCCGAGGATGCCCACTACGCTCTGGCCGGAGGCTCCTCCGGTTCCCAGTCCCCCGCCACTGCCGCCCCTGGACGACGCCGACTCCTGGGAGAAGCGGGCGGCCTTCCTCATCCCCGCGGCCCCTCCTCCGCCCGAACCCCCGCCGCCGTCCCGGCTGCTCCCCTCCCAAAGCCGCTTGGCCACCGGGGTGCAGACCACTGAGTAGGCATTGGGCTCCTGCTGCTGCTGCTGCTGTTGTTGTGGTGGAGGTGCTTGTTGTTGTTGTTGATGTTGATGATGATGATGATGATGATGTTGAGGCTGCTGTTGCTGGGTCTGAGGTTGAGGTTGAGGTTGAGGTTGAGGTTGAGGCTGCTCCGTCTTCACCCGGCTCACCAGCGGTAACGGCGTGAGGCACGAGGCTGGCCGCGCCGTGGCTCCCGCCCCAGTGACGGGGCTCTGCGGCTCGGACGGCGGGGTCTCCTCGGCGTGCAGGCCCTGCGAGTCGCAGCTGGGCGAGCTGACCTTCAGGAAGAACTCGGTGCCCTTCTCCATGATCTGCTGGATCTGCAGGAAGCCCGCCGTGTACATGAGCAGGAACTGGTCGCCCACGTTCATGCTCAGGCGGCCCGTGTAGCAGAAGGACAGGATCTGCTGGAAGCTCTGCGGCTGGACCGCGGGCGGCAGCTCCACCACCACGCCACCGCCGCCTTTGGTGCCGCCGCCGCCACTGTCCGCCCCGCTGGCGTTGAACAGGTCGCGGAAGTAGGAGCTGCTGGCGGCCAGCACGGCCCGGTGCGCCTTGAAGGCGTGGCCCTTGACCACCACCGACACGTCACAGTAGAGCCCCTGCAGACGCTGCTCGTTCAGACACTCGAGGACGTTGTTGCCGAAGTTGGGGATGGCCATCTGCAGCGTCTGAGCCATAGCCCACAAACTACAGGGTCTGGGAATGGGGGGCAAGAGAGGTTGTATTACAATTTCAGGTTAAAAGTTCATTGATTTATATTGCAATGAACAGTGTCTCAAAAGTGCTTTACAGAACATTGTTTCAGTGTACTATGTGATGAGAGTTCATAGTTTGCCGATGATTCACTGAAGGCCATCCCTATGAAACTGAAGGATGTGCCTGCCAGTCTTTCCTCAAGGGCCCACCTCTAACTCCTGCATTTCCCAAGCACTTTAAATTCCCCTTTTAAGCCCTGCCTTGTGCAGGCTTTGGGATCGACCATAAGTGGTGTGTCCTGTATGTCTGGCTAAAGAGGACAGTGCAGAAACAAAGATAAAATCCTCCTGGGGCAAGCACCTCACTCTAAAACGAGGCTCCTTCATTCCATTCCTGGCCTGTGAGAAAGCCCACATTGTGTATTTGCCTTCTCCATATGCTCCAACACCAACACACTTGGGAGACAGAGCATGGGTTTTCATATTAGTTTCTGAGAAGTCAAATAGCCAGTATTAGCCAACTGAAATGGTGTTCATGAAGTCAAAAGTGAGTGTTCTTGAGAAGCTAGATTTTACAAATAAAGGTAGCCTAACTGAAGACTACAAAAGCCTGTGCTAGAAGTGGGAACACACACAGATACAGTACAGTGATACTCTCTGGCAGCTCACTGAAGATTTATCTCCTGTATAAATACTACATTAGATGAGCCCTTTACCTTGGCACAGGTCGAAAATGTAAGCTCTTGCTGCTGTGCGAGTGAATGTCATCTTAAGCCATTGCCAGCCCATTCAACTGAGTGAATGTGGGTGGCAGAAAAATGTAACAGACTAATCAAATAAGTCAGTATACCATCAAATAGGCTAACATGCAGATGCACAACAGGCTGTGAAGAACACCATGAAATGTGTTTTAAATTGAAACATGCACAGTGTTCCCAAGACCTCTAAAGCATGTGGAATTGTTTTTTTTTTTTAGCAATGGTTGGAAGATGTTAAAAGACCTTTGCCAGTTTACTTATAGTGTCAAATGTAGATTTCCATATGCTGAGAAAAGACTGCATGGTAATTTGATCAGATTAAAGACAGCCCACAGATGATCTTGAAAATTATTTTTACTTACAATAGCTGTTACTCTCTCACAAATGGGGTCTTTTTCTCCTTAAATTTGTGACAGCAAGATAACCTTTCAAATAGTTTTTCAAATCAAATCGATACCTTACAGTCAGCTCAGCACAATATTATGATACAGCCGTGCAAATTATGACTATATCTAGTTCAGTAGCCTTCGTCTACTCTAATAACTCCACTGTATGGTGCAGGTTCTGCGGCGCAGAGGAAATTGGAAAAGAAGTCAGGGTCTAGAATAACTTAATACCAAACCAACCTGACTGCAGCGACTCCTAACACACACAACCATAATATCTGGGATACATCAATCACAATGTATCACAGAATCGAATCACAATAGGCTACTTGTATTATTAAATGTAAAGAACTGTAATATTGTATTGTAGCCAAAATATTGTGATAGTATTATATTGTCACCTCAGTGGCAATCAACAAAATATCAATACCTCATTCCACCATTTTAGGGTACATTTTATGAGAGGATGTTCTATTCCTAGTAAGTATTTTTGCATGTGCACACAGTAGACTGGACAACTTAAGAAGAATCCTTGGATGGCCAAGTTTCACTAAGTAGAAAGCACTGCTTCCATGGCTTAGGGCCTCTTTAATTTAACCTGAAAAACTAGCCACAGGATCCATCAGCCTTGCTCCACCCTGAAGTATGTCCCACTCCATGGTATCTAATCAAGATGCAGATCACCATTTCATTTTTGTTCTGGATACTGATGCATCACAAAATAAAATATGCATGGCTTTTACTTTTACAACCAGAACAAAGCAAGCTCTTAAGATGGACAAAATACATTATAATCAACAAAATCTGAGTTCCCCAAAACTTCACGTTTATAAATACAGAAGTTTTCAGCCAAAAATAGCCCACGGTCAGAGCGCAGCCCAGTCGCGCGCGCAAGATGAGACTGGCAACCCAGAAGCCATGTAACCTTTCAACTAAGGCGACCTCGGGGTCAGCCAAGTTCAGACAACAGTTTCCTCCACTGACCTCGGCGCCGCAAACCGGAAACTAAGGGTTCAATGTCACATCTCCTATGGAGATCATTCACTGCGAAGCCTCTTAGCGACATTTGTAGGCAGTCGAACAGTTTCTCAGAGGGACGTTTTAGGCTATGTAACCCAGCTCATCCATAGCCATGCCGAAATCGAATGTTGTCGATCAAAAAGTCACAAACCACGACCATGCGTTCAGTTTAAAGTTAAACGATGTGAAAAAATATATTTTATAACACTGAGCGACTTTCTGTCACATGATTGATCTAAAATGTAGCCACTTGCTATCGGACAGGTAGCGCGTAAAATAAATTAAATTTAAAAATATATTATCAAGAAATTATATATCTTATGTAGCAATGTCTAATAGGCCTAATGGTGATCGCATGAAGTCGAACACCACGAATGCATTTTAGCCTACGCTCTAAACCACTTTCGCATCCCCATTGTAGCATTGTCCCTTTTCCCCGAGGCGTGATTCATTATTTCGGGTTAACAATAAAACTGTTATCGAACAAAATGATCCCTCACATGAAAGTGTAGTTTCAGGAGGTCTCGACCCGTTCGTGTGAAAGAAGGGCTTGGTAGCTGCAAGTCGGTGTGGGCAGCGGACTATCCGTGCCCCGTCGTGTGCCAGTATCTCTGCCCGTAGGATCGGAGCTCTCAATTGGCACGGGCCGGGGGGCGACGGCAGACAAAAACGATACAGTATCCCCCGATTTCCTCTGCAGATGCGGCTCCTATCGCACATAAACGACACCCACAAGCAGTCTGTCTCAAAAATAGGCGAACAAATAAATTATTAAGGCATCCACATCCGCCGTTCTCGCCCCCTCTATGCCAGTGCAATGCGATGTCGGCTTGAGTTACATCCTACGGCCTACAGACGCGATATTCTGACTGTACTCCAAAAATTTTGGGTTCGCCCAACAACAGTAGCCTAACTGTTAGGCATTCTCCACTCACTCCCAAGATCGGAAATCCCATCGAATTAATAACGTAACTTAACCCATTTCCTACGTTTTGGGCTGCTGTTTTTTGGGGGCGGTTTTGTTTAAATTTGGATTTCCTGTAGCCATTTAATTTATTTTCGTTATATGTATATATAAATAAATAAGGGGAGGGGGTCATCCTTATACTCCATCTTTTCCCGACATCAACAGGTCATCCCGGGACAAATGCAGCAACTCTGGGGGCGAGCCAGACTAAACCAAACCAGCACCGCGGGAGGAAGGGGGGTTATGAGACGCAAGACACCAACTGTACCGCTTGACAGCAACATGCTAATGCATATCATGCATTATTCCCTATCAGACAAGTCACGGTATCCGAATTTCATCAACGCCACATAGTCGTACTGCAGTAGCGTTAACATCACAGGGGGAGAGAAAACTTCTAGAAGAAGTCAACGAGAGTGGAAGATTCATCCCAGAGGCAGCCTGAGGCTACGGCTGTGAAGTCAGTGAAGTGGTTAAAGTTTTGTTGGAGCTGCTCCTACGAGCCCATCCCCCATCTATCGCACACCTTCCCAAAACAATACCCCCCCTCTCCTCCCCCACCACCCGCACCCCCCAAAAAATCACTCCGAACCGATCCCTATTCGACCCAAATAATGAGCCGTTGCGCGGCTGCTCGCCGCTTCAGCCCATTCGAAGCCTCTCTCTGTCCTCTGTGACCCCGATAAACCGATGTGAACCCGGGCAAACTCACCCCCTCACGTTAATCTGTTGGAAAGTGTTTCAATGGAGGAGTCAGAAGCCTTCTCTCCCTCGCTCTCGCTACAGGCAGCCATTCATTGTGAACACAGGCGAGACGCAGAGCGCAGAATTATCGAGAGCAAACACTTTCCCAGGGGCGCTGAGCGCAGAGCCACCGATCGCGCAGACAGACGCGGGTTCAACGATCTCCTGTCTGGAGCACCTCTTATCGTAGGCACGCCGGAATGTGGGTCTCGGTGCGGTGGAATCCCTTCTTGCCCAGCGGTAGATGGGTCCGTGTGTTCACAGCGACAGCGGAAGATACCCGTTCTCCCCTCCCGTATGCTAGCGACAGCAGGCAGCCTGATGCTGTAAAAAGTGGTCTATTTCAGTGCGTCTAGACTTCAGCAGGTGAGCCTCTAGGGGTCTGAGTGGTACGCGCACAGAATGCCAAGTGCAGTCTGCGTCGAGGAACAACGAGAGTTCCTACTTCTTTTTAGCTGTCACTGCATTGTAAGTGTCCCCCATTCTTGCGATTTACCCTCCACTTTTGATTGCAGATCATCCGACCCCATTGTGTTATAACTGCGATGGCGTTTTTAATTTACGAGCGCCCCCTCCAGATTTTATGGCGTCGATTAAGGCTTTATCATCAGCACTTCACGTTATCTTCTGAAGAAAATTGGGTCTAGTTTTTAGAGAATGGTGTTTTCTGGCTTGAAAGACATCCAGGCAAAATTGTAAATTAATTAATGGGCTATTTTTTACTCTTACTTAATTAAGCACAATTAGGCACACTCTTTTCTTTTTCTATGGCTCTGGGCACACTACTGACGCCCCTAATTGAACGTCATGATCATTACGCAACTGACTAATTATTAAATTAAGCTGTTTAAGCCATCGAGCAACATGTTTCTATATTCATATTAAATGCATCTATATTCATATTAAATGCATATTAAAAAATAAATTGCGTTCTAGCCCTACAATATTAATTTAATGTAGGCTACTATTATAAATGGCATATTTCCAAATGCGGGTAACCTCCATTAAATGGCATTTGGCATTGGCAAATTCTCTTAGAAGATTCCACTCTGTATAGGGTGAATGACTCCTTGTCCTACGTACATGTCCTTACATTACACCACATTGCTTTCCATCTATCGGCACTGCGCCGAGCGTGGGTGTCACGTCATTATGAGTTTCGCGTTTTGCTGTGCGGCTCACTTGCCGTAGTTCATGTCCACCTACACATCCATGTGGAGCTAAACGCTACACTTACTTACCGTAATAACACACAGGTGGGACATTGCGGGGATTAAACAGTAGGCCTACCGCTCAAAAATTCCTTGCGTCATTTGCATGTGTATGTGTAAAGATAACTGGAACAACATCTTTGATTAGCGGTAAGTCTTTTGCTTCACACTTTAGCCTAGCCAGTTGCCAGTATTTTAATGCATTGACCTATGTGAAGCAGGCTAGCTAGCCTGGGGTAGCGTGCTAACATGATCTAATGTAAACTCAGTTGCTCACAAGATATTCACAATGCTAAGACATTTCTCAGCTTAAAGAGTTTAACCAGTATGTTGTATGTTAGCATATTACTATACGTTAACTCTCAGACGTATCACAACAACACACAATATGCATTCATTTAGAGAAATGACGACTTGTTGTTTATCAACCAAGGGTACCTGAGACAGCTTTCGGTCAGCTGGAGCTAAAGCTTCTTTGTTGTATGCCTGTCGTAAAAAGATGCCCACACTAAAGGTCGCGTAAACTAATGCATGAATGGGTCTACGAGTGAACCAAGGTGTGTCACACTTTTCCAAACCAGGTTTTCTGCGCAGGACAAGAGCTGGGGGTGCCTTGCATGCTGCCAAAAGTCGCCCAGCTGCTGTGCTTAACCGCGGTGAGGGTTTCCCTTCAGGACTTGAGAAAAGTCTCTTTCAGGGGACTGAGGACTATGGAAGTTTTAAAAACATCTCTGAACATCAACACCTCAGATGGGACAGGGGCACCCGTGGATAGTGTAACGACCACCTCTCCAGCCAATGACAATCAAACTGGCACCTTAGAAGCCGGTCTGTTACCAGGGGAAACAGTGGTGAGGGAGGGCAAGGCAGCTATTTTGTTTCCTAGTGCCAATGAAGTTTTCTACAACCCTGTTCAGGAGTTTAACCGAGACTTGACGTGAGTGACCTCAAACACCTTGAACACCATTGCAAGAATCCTACTTCTGACTTCTGAATTACTCATACTGAATGCTTAAGTTCCTGACTCGGTTCTGTTCCTGTTGCCTGGACTACATTTCCCATCTCTCCCTCCCCTTTGCCTGCAGATGTGCGGTAATCACTGAGTACGCCCGGGAGCAGCTGGCCCAGAAGGGGGTGCGGATTGTAGTACCAGGCGAGAAGGACCGCGTGGTGGTGTGCCTGTCTGAAGACCAACAGTCCTCAGAGAACCAGGAGTCGACAGAGCAGCAGCAGAAGGATGATGAGACGGAGAAGGAGAAGTGCGGGGACAAGACAGAGGAGGAGAGTGTCATCACAGCCTCTGTTGGCCAGCGCTGTGAGGTAAACTCAACACACACCACCTTCCAGAATTCCACATGACTCAGTCTTAATGTCCGCTATTAAAGTCTTTCATTTTTCTTCTGGCTCGTGTGTTGGCATAAGCTTATCACTCTTGCAGTCACATGTTTAACTCAACATCTTTGCTAATCTTGGTTCTGCCTGTTACATTAATTATTTTGTTTTGCGTGTGTGTGTGTGCCTGCTTGCTCCTCTTCCACAGCAAGGCTTGCGTGTGCTGGAGGGCTTGGCGGCGTCGGGTCTGCGGTCAGTGCGCTTTGCGCTGGAGGTTCCGGGCCTCCAGAGCATCACGGCCAACGACTTCTCCGCCAAAGCAGCGGCACTCATCGCCCGCAACGCAGAGCACAACGGTGTGGCTCACCTGGTGCAGGCCAGCCAGAGGGACGCCAGGTCAGAAATCAGAAATGCACACGCTTCCACACAGATGATGCAAACATCAACTTTCTTTCATTCTTCTTTCTTTCACTCTTTCTTTCTTTTCTGTCTGTTTGTGCACACTATTTATACCTTTTGCTTCTTTCTTGTGCTCTCGTATCTCAAGTGAGCACACTCACACTCGTACCTCCTCCGCTCCCTTTCCAGTCTCAACCCCCCCCCTCCACACACACACACACACACACACACACACACACACTTCTCCCCTGAGCCCTGATATTGCTGTTTCCTATGGACCCTTTCAACAAGGTAAACAAAAACAATGCTTGAACATTCTATTTGGGCCCCACTCTACTTCCTCTGCATTAAGATAACATATGGAATGTTAAAAAGGAAGTCTTGTGGGGCCAACTATGATGCTGATAATGAAAATTCCATGAAAGGGTCTATATGGCTCTGTCTGAGTGACTAAATCTCTCATATCAGCATGGTGATGTATGAAGCCAGGGGTAAGAAGCAGCGCTTTGACGTCATTGACCTGGACCCTTATGGGAGTCCCTCCCCCTTCCTGGATGCTGCAGTGCAGGCGGTCAGTGAAGGAGGTAAGTCCTCTCCCATCCAACTCCCCAAGCATTGATGCTGCTATTCCAGCCAATTGGCATGTTGCATTAGGAGCAAAGGAGGGAGCTGTGTTATTTGATTGGCTGTTAAGTTCAAATTTGAGCAACCTTTTCCCAGAGTAACAGACAGTAGTAAAGGACTCAATAGATTACAATAGATTACTGTAATAGTTGTCTGCTCTCCTAATCTGGTCTAACCCCCCCCCCCCTCCTTGTTGCCCTGGACATAGGCCTGCTCTGCATCACCTGCACAGACATGGCCGTCATGGCCGGCAACAGTGGAGAGACATGTTACAGCAAATATACCTCCGTGTCCATCAAGTCCAGGTTCTGTCATGAGATGGTGAGGAAGAACAGAATGTGTGTGTCATGACTGTATTACACTGCCGACAATTTTCCCCCATTTTATTATTTTATTGGGTTTAAAACCATGTGTCATCCAAATGTATAGTTATTTTGTTAATTCCATAACTCTTCTCCTTGTGTGATCTAGTAGTAACCTCAAGGGACAGTAGATTTGGTATTATTGGGTGGATTCATTGATTTGGTTTGATTGATGGATGGATGTGTGTGTGACTCGTCCTCCCTTAGGCATTGCGTATCATCCTGCACAGCCTTGACCAACGGGCGAACGTGTACCAGCGCTACATCGAGCCGCTCCTCAGCGTCAG
>NW_027468564.1:49643275-49705775 GCF_046254945.1 Alosa pseudoharengus
TGGGTGTGTGTGGGTGGGTGTGTGTGCGTGTGTGTGTGTGTCTCCGTCTCCTCAGGAGAAGGCCAACCCAGTGAAACGGGAGAGGCTGTCGGAGACGAGCCCGGCGTCCCGCATCCTCTCCACTGAGCCCACGTAAGTGCAGCAGTGAGTGGACACCTGGCTCCCTTTCTTCTGTCTCTCTCTCTCTCTCTCTCTCTCTCTCTCTCTGTCTCTCTCTCTCCAGTTTGCTCGCTCTCTTTCTTCGCTTTTCTCTCTCAGTTTATTCTTCTCTTTCTTTCTTTCTTTCTTTCTTTCTTTCTTTCTCTCCAGTCTGCAGGCGTGCTTTGATGTCCGGGAGGACGCCAATCCCCAGTCTCGCCGGCGCCACCTGGTGCGCTTTCAGGAGAACCCACAAGCCAACTGGGGCCCCAAAGCACGAGCCAAAGCTGGGTGGGTCAGCTACATCCATCCATCCATCCATCCATCCATCCATCCCACTCTGTGTCTCTTTCTATTACCATTAGAAATACACATTTGCCTTCTATCACATTAAAAAGTCTGCCGTGATGACTCTTGTTCAGTACTGTTGCCAAAGTGGAGTGATATTGTGTGCATGGGGAAAAAGGAAAAGAGCATCAGTTATTTTCTCTCTCTCTCTCTCTCTCTCTCCCTCTCCCTCTCTCCCACTCTCCTGTGTTGTGGTTCTCACAGTGGCGGGATCTCCACCGAGCTGGAGGACAAGAGGAAGCAGTTCCAGGGGAAGAGGAAGAACCAGATCACAGACTTGTCCCAGCTTAAGAACGTCCCCTGCAAGAGGTTCAGGAAGGTGAGTGTGCAGCACACTTCTCCTACAAAACACACACACACACTCTCTTTCATGCCATCTTCGCTTTCTCATGCAACACTGAGCGCCCAGATTCCTCATCCGTGTTGGCATGACTGAAGCTCGTGGAATTCACAACAGCTGTGCGACAGGAACATTCTCTCCTCCCTCTCCCTCTTTTTTTCTCTCTTTCTTTCTTTCTTTCTTTCTCTCACTCACTCACACACTCTTCTCTCACTCTCTCTCTGCAGGGCACATGCACACATGGAGAGAAATGCTGTTATTCTCACGAGCTGGAGTCGGTGCCCGGTGAAGCTGAGAAGATGGAGTGAGGGGGACACAGTGGACTACACACACACACACACACACACACACACACACACACACACAAACACAGACAGACACACACACACACACACACACACACACACACACACACACACACACACACACACACACACACACGCACACACACAGACACACACACACACACACACACACACGCACACACACGCGCGCAACACTCATTTCACTTACACATGCTCCTCGGTCCTCAATGACGGCATGGCCTGCTTATGACTGCGTTTCCCAGAATCCCTCATTCTGCGGGCAGCAGCTCAAACAAAGCTGAGATGTTGGCCTATACTCATACTGTAGTTAATCATTCAGCTTGCGTGTGTATGCCGACCACTGACAGCACAGAATTTCCATGGGACGTTGGTACGACAGTGTAAGCAGCCAGGAAGAGGAACTGTCCATCTCGGATGCATGTTGTGAAATAGAGAGGATGGAAGAGTCTTTATTTTGGAACGAGCTATATGTTGTCACATGTACAGAAAGGGGATTATGGTGTTTGATTGTAGTTCCCCGTTTTTATAATTTTTTTTCTCTTGTTTTAATTCCTTTTAAAATCGTCAAATAAAACCCCCCTGCTCTCTTCCTTGTTTGTTAACTGTTGTTGGCCTTTATAGGAGGAAATGGATGTTTGTAAGATGATATTTCGGCGCTTGTGTGTATGTGTCTGGTGGATTTGTAGTTTTCACTAAAGCCTTATAATGTTTCATCCCATCAGTCAAGGCCCTGACACACTGCAGGTTAGGACCGTAGTGTTTCACTATTAGCAAAGAAAAGCTAGTCGTAGCCGTAGCAACAGTGAACAAGGGGAGAAGGAGACACGTCTGGAGTCAGGAGTGGTGGGCCTGTCCTCAAAAGAGTACGAGGAACATGAAGACCTCACGTAGGAATGGAATTGGATGATGAATGCACCTAAATGCACCTAGCCTGCGTTGAGACTGAATTTCAGTTCAGCTGGACATCTAGGGGGCCCAGGGTAAGCCTAGATCACCACATGTGACGTTTCAGACCCCAGCCCTTCATCAGCCTGGGGCCCGAAACGTCACGTGGTGATAGAGCCTACCATTAAAAAACGTTAAGGAGCAGATTCTGGTGTGCGGACTCAACGTTCTTTTACATGCTTGTGCTTTCCTGTCCAGCACCCAGTACTCATCGTTATGGATGTGCGTGCTGCACCTTTGAACTCTCATGCCTAGGGGCAGCAGGCAGCAGTCTGAGAAGCCGCTGATCTGGAGCTCCACACATGCTGTTGGGTGAAATCAGGCCCCCAGAACTCAGAAGGTGCACCATGGTATGTGCTGGGTATCCTTACCGTGTTGGTACATGTGAGTGTGTTTGGACTGACAGAATAAGAACACCTTCACATTTGATCATTTATTATTTAATTTTTTTTAAAAATGTAAACAATTAAAGAACAATTAAAATCTACCAAAAGAGGGTATTCATGTGAGCAAGGCACAAAAATGTCTATTGCACAGATCATAAATCACTGATCACTGTTGGGTGGAGATTTAAAAAATAGTTCAACACTGCAGGTTCCTAAACCTCAATAGTTCCAATGCAGTGGAATGGCAGTGGTTTGTAAGAGTGGTCTGAGAATGGTCTCTCCGATTATTATCACAAATCCAAACTCAACTGTTGCAAACAAAATGGGTCACACCTCTCAGCTGGCCCACACAGCCAATCAAATCAATTCACCAGACAACAAAAAGTTCTCCGGTGGTGGTGTGCGACCTGCTGATGCAGCTTTTGAAATAGGCCAAAAATAAGAATGGTTCATGAAATATGTATGAAACCGAAGTAGGCCTGCCACCCACTGGAGGTGCATTGTGTTAAATTACACTGATGAGGCCGAAACAGCAGAGCGACCTTGAAGTCCAGGTCTGGGCGAGAGAGAGAGAGAGGTCAAGATGAGCCCTTTTAGGCAGCGCTGGCAAGTTGTGACGGAATTTCCTGATTGGTGCTCTCCTTTTTGCTGCTTGCTTGCGATTGGCTAACTCTGGCGGACCCGGAGCAGGAAGGTGCGGATCTCCATGGGGTTGAGGGTGATCTCCCACGGCGACGGGTCGGAGGGTTGCTTCGGCTGGGGAGCTGCGTCTGACAACACAGAGAAACAAGAAGCCAAGAAATGAGTCATGAAAAGGTGACAGACCCAACAGAAGGTCGTCAGAACATGACACGTGTGTGTGTGTGTGTGTGTGTGTGTGTGTGTGTGTGTGTGTGTGTGGTGAGAGAAGATGGGGAGAAAAAACAAGCACGCCAACAACAGGGAAGGTAAAGAACAGTGAGGCAATGACCTACTGTACAAGCTTACAATCATATCAACTATATGTGTGTGTGTATATATGACTATAGCTTCTCTGTATGTATATGTGTGTGTGTGTGTGTGTGTACACATTCTCTATCCATGTTATATTGTCTACACATATTGTCCCATCCTTCTTGGTAGTTGTAGCATCATGTGTGTATCAGTGTGTTACCTGCGCTAGGCCTCCAGACCAGCCTGCTCATCTCACTCTTCCACTGATTGGCCCCCAGGCTCATCTCTGTGACCCCCATCACCTCCACAGTAGAGAACAGCTTCTGTGGACGGACGGACGGACACACACACGTCTCAGGACACTGTATGTCTTTTATGAGTTAGAGAGAGGAAAAGAGAGTGTGTGTGTGTGTGTGTGTGTGTGTCTAACCTGCAGGTTGACAGTGACAGGCTGTGAGTAGGCTTTGCTCTCCCTGCTCTCGTACTGGTGCTCCAGGCGCAGCAGCACTGAGTCGTAGTCCCACTGAGACACCGTCAGCAGGTGAACAGCAGGGGGCAGCGCAGCCTGCAGCCCTGAGAACTGCAGTAGGACACAGAGAACACTCAGCACTGGCCCAGGCACCAGAGGACACAACAGCACCAACACTACAGGCTAATACATGGTAGAAATTGATCATGTAAGAACGCCGGTCATTATCGGGAAATAGGCCTGTGACACAGTTTAACAACAGAGTTGTTACTTATGATACATGTAAAAAGGCATGCTCTGATCTAAACCTTTAAATCAAGAAACACAATGGCACTTCTTTGTCACAATTACATCATAGTATTATAAGATCACTGTATTTATGTATGTAATACGTATATATGTGTGTTTATATATAGACATGTTAGCAATGGCATAATAACTGGCTCCTGTTGCCTTTCCTTCAGGAGACACAGTAAGAGACTGTCTTTGTCTGAATGAACATCCATCCATCCATCCATCCATCCACTCTTCCATCCATCCACTCTTCCATCCATCCACTCCCCCATCTATCCACTCCCCCATCTATCCATCCACTCCTCCTCCATCTATCCATCTATCCATCCATCCATCCATCCATCCATCCACTCCTCCATCCATCCATCCATCCATCCATCCATCCACTCCATCCATCCACTCCATCCATCCACCCCCCCCCCCCCCCCCCCCCCCCCCCCCCCCCTCTCCTCTGCCCCCTCCTGACCTCCAGGCGTGCGCTGGCCGGCGCTGGGCCCTCCTGGAAGCTGAGCAGCGGCTGCAGCACCTGTGCCTGGGCGAGGGGCCGGTGGGAGTCGGCGGCCGTGTCGGGCGGCGTGAGGGAGAGCAGGAGCCGGCCGCGCACCACCAGACCCTCGGGGCCGCCGGCCTCACTCGTCTCGTTCAGGGGCTCGCCCACGCCGCGCACGTCATCGTACAGCAGCCGCCGGTGCAGCTGAGAGACAGAGACAGAGAGAGAGAAAGAGAGAGAGAGAAAGAAAGAGAGACAGAGAGACGGGGGTGGGTATGTACATAAACATGATTATGAATATAAGAGAATCAAACATAAACATACTGTATGTATACCGCTATGCTAAGGTTGTGCAAATAATCAAATTAATCGCCAATGATGGCTTCCAATGATTATGGAAAAACAACATAATTTAACACATTTCATTACAGTATATTCACAAGCCCTCATAAAAATATAAAGGTATCCAATAGGGTTTGTTAATAGCTTATCAGGGTCAACTCTAGTATCCTAATCATTTTCAGTTCCCGGTTTGAATGTGAGAATAACTGGTGCGGTGTTGTCGTTCCTCTCGGCTTTTTACACCTGGGGACGCTCCAGAGGAGCATTAGAGCCTGTGGTGTTGACGCAGAGGCCCGTTCGGCCTGTCTTACCATGATCTCCAGGGAGCCGTCCACTATGCTGCTTCCCCCCTGGGAGCGGTCAGTCACCACTGTCAGCTGAGACTCTTTGTCCTGAGGCGCACACACACACACACACACACACACACACACACACACACTTTGTTTTTCCACAGTGGAGATATAATTTCATCATCAGCACTGGAGCAGCAAAAGGACTACTAGATAACTAACGCCAATGGCTGCATTTACAGTTAAAGGAAAATTCCGGTTTTTAGCACTTTAAGGCCCTTTTCTGGTTTGTTTTGGATGAACTAGAGTGGTGGACACCCGAGAAGTCAAAGGCGATTCAAAACGAGTCAGAAAAGTCGAGACAGGACCAATCGTCAAAATTTCGGTGTCCACCACTCTAGTTCTTTCAAAACAAACCAGAAAAGGGCCTTAAAGTGCTAAAAACCGGAATTTTCCTTTAAGACAGACAAACACACAGATAAATTCTGACCATCTCAAGCATATACCAGATTCTACTGCCTCCTGAAAAGAGAACTCGCCTGAAATGAAAGCACAAAGCCCACTTTCACACTCCAACAGCAAGCAATGAGACCGAACAAAAACATGCAATTCTGAGATGCCAGGTCCCAGTTCCACAGCACAGACGGCCTTGGCGTCTGGCCAGACCGGTCAGAAGTGGCACGCACCTTGATGTAAGCTCGGGAGTTGATGGGGTAATAGTTGCCAGCGATTGGCTCCGACTGTTTCAGGTCCCACGTGGGACGGTAGTCTCTCCTGTTGGATGGACAGAGACGGACAGATGTCAGCCCACTGTATTTTTTTTTAACTATAGACTCACAGTCAGCCTCATTAAAATCAACAGAACGCAGTCACATGGTTTGACCGAGTCTACTGTGAACTGGAGTTGATTTCTACAGAGGCAGACAGACACGGAACACAGGGTCGTCATGGTCACGGCTGGTCACTACTTGGTCATTTCTTACCGTCGCTCCAGGACCTCTCGCCCATTGGAGTCAGTGTAGAAATAGCCGGAGGTGTTGATGTCAGTGTCCAGGCGAGTGATCACTTCCTTCCCCAGAGCATCTCTGACGAGAGAGAGAGAGAGAGAGAAAAAAAAAAGAAAGAGAGAAAAAAAAGAAAGAGAGAGAAAAATCAATTATAGTAATAACAAATGTAGAATGTATATTCAGATGCAACTCACTCTATTTGCGCAGGGTGGGACTGTTTGTACAGACACTTTATTATTCCGAGTGTTTGACTGCTATACTGACTGTGTGTGTGAGCGTGTTTATATGTGTGCATGTGTTTATTGCATCTCTTTCGGTCACTGAGCAGAGTGTGTGACAGTTTCAATGTGTGTGTGTGTGTGTGTCTCACTCACTCGATAGGCACAGGGCCCACTGTCCACTCCAGCTCCAGCTCTCTGCTGTCCGCATACAGACGCACCACCTGAGACACCCAGGGGCTGAACATCTGCCTCACCTCCTGAACCACCCCGTTCTGACACACACACACACACACACACACACACACACACACACACACACTGTAAATGTGCACAGGACGGCACAATCTCAAACCCCATGTGTGGCCGAGTGTCCTCTCCACATGTCCTGCTCGCTGGGGCCGGCTGCTGTACCTGTACGCTCTGGATCTTGGCCGTCTTGCTGATGGTGAACGGCGTGGAACAGTTTGGCCTAAAGATGTAGGCGCCCGACGGCTGAATGCTGTCTTCATTGTTCCCCGCGCTGGCATTGTACCTGAAAGAGACACACACACACACACACACACACACACACACACACACACACACACAGCTGGTGAGATGAACACTAGTACTCTCCTGCAGATGATGACTAAAAGCAGAACTATTTAAAGAGGAACGATATGGCTAAATGTGCTTCCACTGCCACTTCACTCAAACCTGAACTCACATGATGCGGGCAGTGTGTGAGTCAGTGGAAGACTCTCTGTGTGTGTGTGTGTGTGTGTGTGTGTGTGTGTGTGTGTGTGTGTGTGTGTGTGTGACTGTGGCAAAGCTGGTGCAGCGTCTCACCAGTAGAAGTTCTGGCTCAGCTTGATGCTCTGCTGGGTCTCCAGGTTACTCAGGCTGCTCAGCAGGCCCGTGGCAGGGTCAAAGGTCACCTTCAGGAACTAAGAATGGGAGAGCAGCCAATGAGCTTACAGAGGAAGTGTGCAGAGAGATACCACAGCAGAGACATACAAGTAATTCCAGTCTAAACTCTAGATTACAGCTCATAAAGCATTGCAATATCTACATGATTCATACAAGGCGCAAAAGCGTCTATGATTAGGCGCAAGAGTCTTTAGTTGTCTTATGGTAGTAGTAGTAGTAGTAGTAGTAATAATAAGCTAGTTGAGCAGTGGGGGTCTACTCCATCCGTCTAAGTGGGGGTCTTAGGGGGGTCTTAGTGGGGGTCTTAGTGGAGTCTACTCCATCCACCTTAGTGGGGTCTTAGTGGGGTCTACTCCATCCACCTTAGTGGGGTCTTAGTGGAGTCTACTCCATCCACCTTAGTGGGGTCTTAGTGGAGTCTACTCCATCCACCTTAGTGGGGTCTTAGTGGAGTCTACTCCATCCACCTTAGTGGGGTCTTAGTGGGGTCTACTCCATCCACCTTAGTGGGGTCTTAGTGGGGTCTTAGTGTCCTGCTGCCTCTTTGAGCAGACCTTGTTCTGTATTGTGAGGGGAGCCTTGGGCCGTGGTGGTGGAGGTGGAGGTGCGTTCTGGAGCAGGGAGATGGAGTAGGTGGTGTAGCCCAGCGGAGGCGCCTCCACCTGGAACACCAGCTCGTTCAGAGCCCAGCCTCGATGGCCCCTCAGAGCCTTGGTGGCCCTGGGAACGGGGATCACCTGTGGAGGAGCAGGTGAACAGGTGAACAATGTCTCACGTTCAACTCTTAAAATGACTCTGTAGTAAACTGATCACATACACACACCCACACAGACAGACACGGACACGGACGACAGACACAGACACAGACACAGACACAGACACACACACCTCACTGTCTACAGCTTTGCCCTGGACATCTGCAACGCTATAGGCACTGCCGTTAACAGGCAGCCGTACGGACCAGCTAACGGGGTGTGCCAGGGGGTTGTACACGTTCATGGTGAACTGAGAGAGAGAAAGAAAGAGAGACAGAGACAGATCAATTAATCATAAATTGTGATATATTTACCAAAGATGGTAAGTTAACATGTATAACACTGTTAAAATGTTACACTGCGTAACATTGATATGCTTCCAATATGTCCATAATCAGCATATAACAACAGGTTGGCGTGGTGTTGGCGTTGTGTTGTACCATTTTGCTGGATTCGGTCAGTGGGCACACGCTGATGTTGAGGTTCTCACAGAACGAACGAGGGGCATCAGAACCAGTGAGGACGGCCAGAGAGTTACGGACCAGCACCTGAGAGAGAGAGAGAGAGAGAGAGAAATGGTTGGGCAAGTGAGATGGAGAGAAAATAAAAGACACAAGTAGCAGGATCAGAGGGAAAAAGGGAAAACACCAGAGAGAAAGAAAGACAGACAGACAAGAAAGAAAAGAAAGACAAAAAGAAAGAAAGAAAGAAAGAAAGACAAAAAGAAAGCCCACACAGGAGTGTGACTGAACCCTACTGAAACCCTACAGCTGTGGTGCGCACTAACTTCTCATGTGTTTCTTATCAGCACCAAGCCATCAGCTCTGAGGACCTTTCTCACAGTACCACACGAAACCAATCCACTGCGGAAGGAGATCACCAGCGGATGGGCTCTCCACACTCTACTGTATTGTTCTTGGCAGCGGCACCTGGACCGGAATGCCCACAATGGGCCCCATTGAGCGGAGAGGCCCCTGGAGCTGTGGCATCTTGCGAGGTACCTTGCAGTAGGCCCAGCCGCTGGCCAGTCTGCGGGCGTAGTCGTAGGCCACGTGCTGCTTCTCCGTCCCTGACACCGCGTCGTGGTGCTGCGCCACCGCCATGGCCTTTCCTGCCAATCAGAGCAGAGCTTCATGAGGGAGGCATCCAATCACGACCAGGTTTGCTCAACATCTTTACTTAAGTTCACTAAACATACTGTCTATATGTAGTATTGTATAAGTTAGAGTGACCCCATCAGCCAGAAATACATTTCTTCTGTGTGCTAACTGACTTGGCCAAATAAATGTGATTGTGATTTAGATTCTATAGGCTACAGGTGGTTGGTCACTTACTGATTGGTTTCTTGACTTCAGTTAAAATAACACCACTCCACAATGTGCATTATGAATGAAAAGACGACACGACAAGGACCAAGTGTTTGGTTGTCATATGAGCGTATGACTTAAGATCATCCATATTTAAAGCGCGTCAACGACACTAACAAAGAAATCTGATGCTGAAATGTCAGTAAACATAAACATATCAAGCACTGAAAGTCAAACTCACTCAGGGTGTCGCTGGTTCCCTTCCCAAAGGGGCCACTCCTGGACCTTGGCCCACCCAGAACCTCCAGCTGATTGCAAGTCTGGTGAAGGGGGCAAGAGGGAATGTAAAACAAATCACTCCTTCAAACCAAGAGTGACAGCTAGGGAACACTACGGGTGGGGAGTGGCGCAGTGGTGCAAAACCAATTCAGCCTAAAGGCCCGTCCACACTGCTAACGATAACTACGAAGACAACGATAACCGTAACGATATGAACGTCCACACAGCTAACGATAACTACGAAGACAACGCTAACCGTAACGATATGAACGTCCACACTGCTAACGATAACTACGAAGACAGCGATAACTGTAACGATATGAACGATAACTACGAAGACAACGATAACCGTAACGATATGAACGTCCACACTGCTAACGAAAACTACGAAGACAACGATAACTGTAACGATATGAACGATAACTACGAAGACAACGATAACCGTAACAATATGAACGTCCACACTGCTAACGATAACTATGAAGACAACGATAACTAACTAAACGTCCACACAGACCAACCATAAGGAGAGTCAGAGGAACAGTCTTCATTTTCATTATTGTCCCATCTTAAATTCAATGGATGCTGATTAGTTCTCAGTGTTCGATCATTCACATTGTCATCGTTATAGTACGCAGTATGGACGTTGTCGCTCTTATTAGCAAGCGTGATCCTTAAACTGGAATGTTTACTGTGGCAGTTACAGTTATCGTAACGGGCCCTAACAAGTGCCACAGTTGAGTCTCCTCAGTATTTTATGCCATTCACTCAGATGAGAATATTAGATCAAAAACTTAACTCAACAGCTGGGGGAGATCTGCTGGCATGGACAAACACTGATCATCAGGACAGGAAATAATTCGCAAGACCTCTCTGTATGTCTCAATGCTGTAGATAGGTGAAGGCTTGCACATTTTTGGGGAAGAAGTTTGGGGAGAGAGTGTCATGGCTGTGACCTGTAGGTGGCTGTTGCTTTGCCTCTCGTAGCGCTTCAGAGCAGGTCGGCTGGTGAAGTAGCCCGTCCAGAAGTCATGAGCGTCATCAGCGTATGGGAAGAAGTCGTCCGTCTTCAGGGCCCTAAGAGAGAGAGAGAGAAAAAGAGAGAAAAGAAAACGATGTCATAAAATGCGAGAATAAATATAGAGAAAGAAAAAAAAGAGGTTGGATGAGGTGTCAATTGAATTTTCAATTGAAGTAAATCATATTGTAGCAATATCAAGCCATATCTTCTATTATGAATGTATCGCAGTTACATTACATTACAGATATCAAATTAAACTTGCCATATGAAATGCTTGCTACCTACATTCAATGATCCAGACACACATTAAGTAGTTGAACAGTAACACATTTGTAACACATGAGTCAGAGTGTGTGTGTGTGTGTGTGTGTGTGTGTGTGTGTGTACAGACCAGGTGGAGTTGGCACGGTGGAGTTCCTGCAGGTAGCAGGAGGGGGTGGAGTAAAGCACGTTGACCTTGCTGCCCGCCGCCTGCTGGCCATTGACGTAGCGGATGAGCTTGTCCATGTTCTTGTACCACAGATTGGCGTTCTCGTACTGGAAGTCGGAGCCCATGGTCATGATGATATGGTTGGTCTTGTAGATTTTGGACTGGGGAGGCACAAAATTATCACAGCATTCAACACACTTGCAAAGACGCAAAATCACAAGTATAAGTATAAGTATAAGTATATATACTCTTTTGATCCCGTGAGGGAAATTTGGTCTCTGCATTTATCCCAATCCGTGAATTAGTGAAACACACTCAGCACACAGTTAACACACAGTGAGGTGAAGCACACACTAATCCCGGCGCAGTGAGCTGCCTGCAACAACAGGGGCGCTCGGGGAACAGTGAGGGGTTAGGTGCCTTGCTCAAGGGCACTTCAGCCGTGCCTACTGGTCTGGGTTCGAACCGTTCGAACCGTAACCCTCCGGTTACAAGTCCGAAGTGCTAACCAGTAGGCCACAGCTGCCCCTATTGAAATTTGAAAAAACACAACTGTACTGTGATTCCAGCCTTGTGATATATTGATATGCCAGTATTGGGAAATTACATTAGGACAATTAAGAATTATTGATGATAATCACATTGTGGGGTTTCTACAGACGCACAGGTCCTATGTATTGAAAAATGACTTACAAAATCATATTTATCTACTAAAAAAAGGTCATCATTCTCTTACTTGGCTATGGGCTGTCTCCAGAAACTTCCGCACCATCTCATCCACGTTGAAGTCTTCCAGGTTTGGGTCATCACGGATCGGAGCGTCACTGCAGGACTGGTCCCAACAGAAGCCATCCGGAGGGTTGTAGCCGTTGGGAAGGATGCCTGTGAGGGACATACAGAGCAGTGGAGAAAGAAAGAAGGAAAATAGAGGCAGAGACACAGGAGAGAGGCGAAAGTGGATTGTCAATTTTACAATCAGCATTCTTCAATCAGGGTTCCCACTCTAAGTCAAATGTAAAATTCCATGACTTTTCCCTGACTTTCCCTGACAAAAAAACCTGAATTTCCATGATGACTTACTATATAATGAATGGCACAAAATACCGACCAATGATTTCAGAGCAGCTGTGTAGCGTTCAAGAATCTTTTACTTTTTTAGAGCTGGAGATGAATACATGGGCATTGATTAAACAAAGTTGGGCAAGCAGTAAAGCTAATAACCAGATATACACCAATTATGCATGGAAATATTTGTATTGATGTGTTTTGGCAAGTACATTTTAAACTGCTACAACAAAATTTCCTTATATTCCATGACTTTGCCCCAAAAATTATAAAATTCCCTGACTTTCCCTGTCTGGAATAGACTTTCCAAAATTCCATGATATTCCAGAAATTCCATGACCCGTGGGAACCCTGTTCAATACTCTGACAATGGTTTTTCATGAATACTTTTACAATAGCTGTTCTACAATACATGGCTTTTCAATTACCACTTCATCCAAACACCAGATGTGTACTGATGCACTATTTCTATGGCAGATTTGTTTCCATAATCCTAGTCATGATCAAAACACTAATCCAAACTAATGGAACATTTTCAGCAGCGGAAATGACTGACAGTGAAAGAAGGAACACATGACACTTAAATTCCTGACTGACTGAAAAAGAGAAGTATCAATTACAATGGTACACTGTGCACAAACCATTTCTTTCCTTAAAAATCTGTATGTCTTAGTTTAATAATATTTAATCTCTGTAATCACTTGCAAGATTGTACCCAGGCACTGAGGGCTGGCAACCAGACTTCACTCCCCAATCCCAATCTGTAATCATTGCGCCCATTGTGAAACAGTGCACATAATCCTGGGCCTCTATTCCCTACAGCTGGCTAAAGAGTGGCTCTGGTCATGTGTGAAACCTGGTTTTGAAACTTCAAATTAGTTAGAAACCATGGTTTCATAACTTTAAATCGGTTCAAAACCATGGTTTCAGAACTTAAAATCGGTTCAAAACCATGGTTTCATTTCACTCAAATGAGTCCAATGTTCTGCTTTTGCCATGTCTAGTGTTGAGGGCTGGTGTTGGGTGTTTGGTGTTGGGTGTGGGTACCGGTGAAGAGGTCAGCCATGGGGGGAGAGAGACTCTCGCTGGCCCTCCACAGCAGCTCCAGCTCCTTGGCCTTCATCCGCCGGCTCTTGTCCTGGTAGTCCAGACGGCCAAAGAAGAAGCCATCGTAGCCCATCTGAGACGAGGACGGAGGACGACATCCAGGCAACAAAATGGAGGGAAATGGAGGAAAAGTGAGTTCCAAAGTTGCAAAGTTGAAATTATTTACACTATTTTTATTTACCAGATTTTGTTATGAGTCCATTCCTGCTAGCAGTTATTTGTGAAGTATCATTGGCTAAAGCAATATGATGCTAAACCTTTGTCAAGAACCAATAAAGCTTAAATGCAATACAACAAAATATGGCTCATGGTGTTAATTCTCCTGACAGAAATGGACCTGGTTATGAGGCAAGAGGCAACAGTTATCCAGCTGCATGATCACATTGTTTCTTTGTAAACATAATTTTGTCGCCTCTGTTTCAATTCCGAGATTGTGTCTATTTTTGATGTTAGTGCTGGAGGGCCCAACTCTAAAGCACACCTCCCCCATGTGTTTACCTGGGCGAATATGGAGGCGTGTTCTCGGGCGTGTCCAAAGGGGTCGATGTGCCAGGCGACGCGCGGGCGCCCGCATGCGCCGAAGGTGTCGTTGAGGAAGCGCAGGCCCAGGGTCATCTGGTCGATGACAGCGCTGTAGTGCGTGGTGGCCTCGTCGCTCATGCACCAGCCGCCGTTTATGAACTCCAGACGACCTGAGAGGAGCAGAGTGAGTGAGTGAGTGAGTGAGTGAGTGAGTGAGTGAGTGAGTGAGTGAGTGAAGGAGAGAGTGAAGGAGTGAGTGAGTGTGTGAAGGAGAGAGTGAAGGAGTGAGTGAGTGTGTGAAGGAGAGAGTGAAGGAGTGAGTGAAGGAGAGAGTGAAGGAGAGAGTGAAGGAGTGAGTGAGTGTGTGAAGGAGAGAGTGAAGGAGTGAGTGAGTGTGTGAAGGAGAGAGGGAAGGAGTGAGTGAGTGTGAAGGAGAGAGTGAAGGAGAGAGTGAAGGAGTGAGTGAAGGAGTGAGTGAAGGAGTGAGTGAGTGAGTGAAGGAGTGAGTGAAGGAGTGAGTGAAGGAGAGAGTGAAGGAGAGAGTGAAGGAGAGAGTGAGTGTGTGAAGGAGAGAGTGAAGAAGTGAGTGAAGGAGAGAGTGAAGGAGAGAGTGAAGGAGAGAGTGAGTGTGTGAAGGAGAGAGTGAAGGAGTGAGTGAGTGTGTGAAGGAGAGAGGGAAGGAGTGAGTGAGTGTGAAGGAGAGAGTGAAGGAGTGAGTGAAGGAGAGAGTGAAGGAGAGAGTGAAGGAGTGAGTGAAGGAGTGAGTGAGTGTGTGAAGGAGAGAGTGAAGGAGTGAGTGAGTGTGTGAAGGAGAGAGTGAAGGAGTGAGTGAAGGAGAGAGTGAAGGAGAGAGTGAAGGAGTGAGTGAGTGTGTGAAGGAGAGAGTGGAGTGAGTGAAGGAGAGAGTGAAGGAGAGTGAAGGAGTGAGTGAGTGTGTGAAGTAGAGAGTGAAGGAGTGAGTGAAGGAGTGAGTGAAGGAGTGAGTGAGTGAAGGAGAGAGTGAAGGAGTGAGTGTGTGAAGGAGAGAGTGAAGGAGTGAGTGAAGGAGAGAGCGAAGGAGTGAGTGAGTGAAGGAGAGAGCGAAGGAGTGAGTGTGTGAAGGAGAGAGCGAAGGAGTGAGTGTGTGAAGGAGAGAGTGAAGGAGTGAGTGAGTGAGTGTGTGAACGAGACAGTGAAGGAGTGAGTGAAGGAGAGAGTGAGTGAGTGAAGGAGTGAGTGAAGGAGAGAGTGAGTGAGTAAAGGAGAGAGTGAAGGAGTGAGTATCAGGAAGAGAGAGGGAGAAAGAAACAGGAAAGTGGATGGTGATTTTCAAAAAGTGATTGAATTTATCTTTCTACTGAAACTTAATGCTATCAAAATTCAAAATACAACTCGCGATCACATGTAAATAGATAGATAGATAGATAGATAGATAGATAGATAGATAGATACTTTATTGATCCCCAAGGGGAAATTCAAGATGTATGATTGATTGTAAAAGTACAGATGATGCCTTCCAAAATCTGGTTTTGTAAGTCACTCATCCTTATTACCAGTACATGTACTGCCAGACAGATGGACATCCAGACATCTAGGCTCCCCTTCCTTCATGACCCAACTCTAGATCTCTGCCCTACAATAACACTTCCTTAGTGCTGAAGGCTATCTCCACCGCTACAGGCTCATGTGAGGTGGCAGTGCGCTCGCTACCTTCATTGACCAGCTGGGTGACGACGCGGCGCGTGGCCTGGTCCTGCTGCCTCCACCAGCGATAGAAGAAGGCCGACTCTACGTAGATGAAACGGCGCGCCGGGTCCTTCTGAAGCTCCTGCACCACCGAGTCCAGGATGTACTGAACGCCAGCATGCTGGATGTCGTTACGGTCTGTGTGTTGGACACACACACACACACGGTTTCATTGATGCTTAGACACTGCACACTTCAATTAATGCATTGACAGTACATTTCATGAACACATGCAGAAACAGACATAGTTCATCATTGACAAACATGCTTGTCTTGAAAAGACAATAAAGCAGACCATCAAATTAGTGTCACATAACTATAAAACTGCTGAAAGAACAGGTGGTGTTTGTGTGTTTGTTAAACATTAATTTTAAAATGTGACAATCATATGGCCATCATGCATGCTGACTCCACCATCACATGACCCTTAGGTTACTGGCCAGATGTAAACCTATCAAACTTTTATAGCATACGCCTACATCACTGTTAATATGCCACAATACAGTAGGCTAACTTCATAGCATTTGGTCTAGCATAGGATGATGCACAAAGTGTCTAATAATACAACTGCAAACCCATTCTGCAAAAAAATATAATTTCAGAAGACTCTGACCTCCGTAGTAATACTGGTCGACGGTCTTGAGCCAACCCACATCGTCGTGTGTATGTGGAACCAAGTGAACGTTGAGCATGGACGGGTCGGTGGCAGGGCATGACTGAAATGTTTCGCAGGCATGCACAATGAATTCAGAGTTCAGGCGAAAACAAGATTATTAAGTGAACCAGAGCACTTTCATTAAAGAAGTAGGAGCCACTGTCTTTCTTGTAAGAACCAGTGACCGCGAGCGTCAGGGAAGTTAAGATAAGCATCTCAAAAAACATCTTCAGTTTCCTTTGACAGACTCTCCTCCACACGACATGTTCGACACAGCCTACTCACAAGTGGCTATTTACTCACCTCGTACCCACAGACAGGGTTGCGAATATTGGTCGGAAATCCAGAAACACCGGATTGCAAGAGCGAAAACACCAGCACCACAACTGTGTATTGGTAAGCCGCCATGTTGACTGTCTCTGCCTGTCATATGACAGCGGTTTCTTATTTATTTATTTACCCACGTGACTCCTTTCGTCTTGTATGCAGCGTCTGGCAGCGTGTCGTTTTGAGTAATGGAAACACAATGTTACTTTATAGCAAAGTGCTTTTAGGCAAGTCCCTCCACTCGGCGGCCATATACCAACGTTTTATGGGCACTCATCGGGCACAGTCTTTGGGTCGAACTGCGCGTGCGCAAGGCTTCACGACACCAATCTTGCTCCAGCGGCGAGATCACAACACATGATTGGCACGATGTCTTCACAACACACCATATGATTGGCTCAATGTATTCACATGTCGACGTTTTGCCGAGGAAGGGGTGGGATAGGTGTAGACAACGGCCATATTGGCGTGACAAACTAGCCCCACGCATTTCTATGGAGGATTTTTTGTGTGCTGTGTCTCCTCATTAGAAAGTCTCTGTCTATAGTCTAGCCTTGGGAATAGTCTACTTGTTTAGGATCATTATGTTTTTGTTAGATATGATTAAATTACTGACAGACCGCAGGACACAAACAATTTCACAAAAATGAGACAACTGAAAGTATTTATTAGGCACAATGAATAGACACAGTGAGCCACACAAAGTCACAAACGCAACAATGAGAGTAGGCCTAAAGTGAACTTGAGAAAATAAATGCAAGGCAACACAAGTAGCCTACCTCAGCAATGTTTTTTGATAGGCTAAGTGAATCCTGCTTCTATAATTATTTAATTTATTTATTTTACCAGGTGAGTCCCATTGATCTTAAATCTCTTTTTTTCAAGGGAGTCCTGGGGCCCATATATCAGTATCATTCCTTCAAAGATACAAAATAATAGGCAAGGCCTATCTTGTACATAAAAATAAGAGTGTACATCAGAAACAAAGTTATAAAAGCCGTCTGTAGTCATGTGAACAAATCTAAACATGGCCCACCACACACCTATGTAAACACAAGTCAGGGACTGACTCCTGGCAGTTTCTGCATTTTCCCATTGGGAGCACGAAGGCAGTGTAGTTAAAAGTCTCCTCCAACTCACCCATTTCACTTAGCACTGCTCCTAAAAGAAAGTGAATGAATATGTTTTTCACCAAAACCAAAAATTGGTAAACCACTACAGTCAGAAACTCAGGAGGCAGAATATGGGAAAAATAACAGAATGTACAAAGACAACCACAACAGAACATGCTACAGAGGTTTTTAAAGTCCTTTAACTGCTTTGTAAATAGTGTTGACCGAGTTGGGTCTGACTCAGTTTGTGTATGTTTGGTATTTTATGGTTACAAATAGGTGTCTGATGGTCAAACCTTTCATATATGCATAGAGAAATGTCAGACAGAGGAATGGCCTCAGGGGATCTGAACATAAGCCTTTCAAATGCCATTGATTATTATTTGTTATTACTTATGTATACTTCACACATCTTACATTTGGCTGTTTTATTTGGATTTGTTTTTACCAACATTCTCCTGGCTACCGTGTTTATAGATTGCTTCTGCAGCATTTTCTAGAATCAGAATGTGTTATTATGAAGTACTTCTCTCCACTCGATCACTCCTGCACTGGGACCACGACAGTAGGCACAGCAGTAATGGACAGTGTGTAGTGTAGTGCATAGGTAACAGAAGTCCAGTAATTATGAAGATATCTGTTTTGGTGACAGCTTCCTGTGTAGTGCTGACTGGATGCTGGGAGGTTGTTGTTATTATTGTTGTTGTCGTTGTTGTTGTTGCGAGAGCGAGCGAGCAGGCAAGCCAGCACTTAAGAGAAGTCACCTGAGCATGTCATTTTCACCCAAAACCTCAGTGACAATGGCGCTACAGTTGGCCCCCTTTGTGGTTTGGGTGTAGACAGGATTAGGGCTATGGAAAGAGTTAAGCCAGTACACAGGGGATGTCTGGGTGTACGGTGAAGCTCTGATGTGTGGACCGTGACAAACCCATTATTAGGTTTGTTTGTGGGGCTGACATATCATCCATTCGTTAATCTTTCATGAGTGACATGACAAGGTATCCATATTTCATCAGTGAAATGTAATCCGTTTTTTTTTTCACATTTCACACCATGGGTAAGAAAGGAGTGTGTATCTGTTGAATTGGACCCCATGGTTTCCAGTGAACAGCTTTCATGGAAGGAAAAAATCTTAAGTCTCTCTTAACTGTTCGTAACCTTTGAGTCTGTAACGTTATTAACCTTAAGTAACCTTTTTTGGAGACTGTATCAGGTCTGAATGGTCTGAACCATTTAGCAATGGCAGTGACATTTTTGGTCGTTTTGAGCGGGACTGGGGACTTGGCTGGCACAGCCAGGGATTTAGGATGAGGATCGGATAGATGGAGTGTGTGTGTGTGTGTGTGTGTGTGTGTGTGTGTGGGGGGGGGGGGGACACAGTGCACGGTCAGGTGGAGGAGGAGTCCCCGTTGCCCCTGTCCAGCGGGCATATGAGGAGCGTGGAGTCCAGGTCCAGCCTGAAGGCCGGGTACAGCGGCTGTGAGAATGTGCAGCGGAAGGTGTGCAGCAGCTCCACGGCCTCGGCCAGCCGGTAGAAGGACAGCTCGCCCTTGTGCCGGTCCAGGTAGACGCCGATGCGCGGGCTGGGCTCGGCCGCCACCGTGATCTTGCGGTTGTCGTGCCACGCGGCGTAGCCGGCGTGCGTGCAGCGCAGGCGCCACGAGTTGTCGTTGCGGCCCAGCAGGCAGGGCTTGCCGCCGCCCTTGCGGCCGATGGCGCGGTAGGTGACGGCGACGTCCACCCAGCCGCCGCCCTGCCACTCCACCTCCCAGTAGCTGGCCCCGGCGAACTGGCCCTCCTTGCAGAGGACCTGTGCCACGCTGTCGAAGCGAAGCGGGTGCAGCGGGTACGCCTGGGGCTCCTCGCCGCAGTGGGCACCCTGCGGGCCGTCCATCAGGAACAGGGTCGGGTGGGCAGTGTCAGGGTCAAGGGTCAGGCGACAGGCATCTGTGTATGTGGAGGGAGGGGAATGGAGAGGAGCAAAATGTATTTTGATTAAAACTTATTTTTTTATGTAAATATTTAAAGACTAATAATAAAAAAAATATATAAAAAATATATAAAAAAAGAAAAAAAAAGAATATAACATAATATAATATATCTTTATTGTCATTGTACATGTACAACACAATTTGAAAGACATATTTTTAATCTTGTTTCAGCTAATTTTTTACTCATCACATAAATCATTTCCTATAGTTTATACTGGTCTAATATACAAATCAATCATTCTCACTATATCTATGTGAATTGAAGATGCACTAAAATGTATGGAATGACAGTAAGCTCCTTTCTGTTCTGTAATACTCTACTCTACGAAGCCATTAGCGCATTAGTCTAGGTATATTACAGAACTTTGTGACATCTGACATGTCACACACTTCAGTAAAACTTAATAACTAATAAGTTTCAGCTAACAACTGTGACAAAGCCCCAAGAACAAATAGAGAACTTGTTAGCCTCATTTGGCTAATCAATCAAACTGAAGGCTGCAAACAAGACAGTGGGAAGGTAGTAAAACAGTAGGATCCATTGGACACAACACGGTTTGACTATCACTACTATACTGTTAGCCTCTTCCTAATGAAGATGGTTTGGCTATCCTAATGAAGAGGCTAATGTTAGCCTATCCGTTGGCTCGCTAGCTCTTCCGGAGCCTAGCAAGGTAATGATGGGATGATAAGATAGGAGAGTGGGACATTCTAAAGAATGACAGTGACACAGTTACACGAGAATGCGGTTTGGCTATCCTGCAGACACACTTAACTTCATGACATCATTAGAGGCAGAAACCATGGGTACCAGGAAATGGAGCGGGGGAAGAGGAGAGAGAGAGAGAGAGAGAGAGAGAGAGAGAGAGAGAGAGAGAGAGAGAGAGAGAGATCTGATTTCTGATTTCTGTGAATTAGGCGGCCGTGTGCCAGACGCGTGTCACGACACATGTCAGGCGGAGAGAGAGAGGCGCAGCCGCAGAGCCGGCACAGGAGTGTGAAAAGGAGCACATCTCTAAGGTTACATGCTACGTTACCCTTTACCCAGGATGCAATGGGCCTCTGTAAGTACTTACACCTGAGGAAGGTCGACCTCAAGCGCTGATCTGAGGCCTGAAGGGCCAAGGTGGAGAATGGAAAGGCCATGGCCACTGACACTAAACGAGAGAGAAATAGAGAGAAGAGAGAGAGAGGAGAGAGAGAGGAGAGGAATAGTAAGGGGGAAAAAACACATCACAATGTCAATTTCTTCACTAGTGAAGACGACTTGCTTAACCCATCCTGGTGACGGTAGACCCAATGAAACATTTTCCTCTAACCCATTCTCCTTTCATTGGCCAACATGAAAGACACCTGCCAACCCCAAAAAAAAACACCTTACACCCCGATGAAAAACCCTAATCCACACCCCACACTCCAATGTGACCCCCCCCCCCCCCCCCCCAATCCCGCTCCAAGGCATGGGTACCCAGCTAGCCAAACACGTGTCAGTGCATATCAGTGTCTGAGCGACAGCGGGCTAAATAATTCAGCACTAATGAAAGAATAACACTGTGTGTCTGTAAATGGCATGTCGGGCTCCTGCTGAGTGTCAGGTGAAGTGGGCCAGGCTGCCCCGGGGGAAAGCCAGATAAGAGTGACCGGAGAGAGAGAGAGGAAGCCCTGGCTCTGGCCTCCTGTCTGGAACCACACCAGCGGTGCCTTGTAAGGGAATTTTGGCGGAGTTGGCGGTTGGAGGGGGAGGCGGGTGAAATAAAATGGCCACTTGCCTGCTTGTGATGGCGACTGCTCGTCTGTATTTTTAAAGTGAGGTGCATCAGAGTTTTATCTTTTAATGGTGAGACAGTGATTCTGTGCTTGGTGTGTGTGTGTGGTGATTGATGGGGGCATCGGAACAAAACGTCTGACGGAGGGGTGACCCAGTAAATCATGTGACAAGTGCTCAGATCACCAGACCTACCTTTCTGACTTTCTCCAGGGATGGCGTGAGATGAGTTATCATTTGCTGCAAAGAAAAGAGAGAGTAGGGGAACAACAAGAAAAGTAAAAATGTGTAAGTAATGGATGACAATCTACAGACAGAACAAAACAGTCACACAAAATATGCTCATGTATATGGTCTGAAGTGTTTACTGTGAATGTACAATATGCAATGAACCACACACCATACAAACACACACATACTGGACCAGCACACACACATACCGACATTTCAAGCCAATTCCATACCTTTCATTCTATACAAAACATCTTTATTTGTCATTGTAACATACAGTATACAACGAAATTAAGTGCAGTCCTTGTCCTCTATTGAGGTAGTATATGCATACATACATAAATACATAAATAAAGAATGCTACTACTGCATACATGTTAATGCTAAAAACACATAGGATACCTTCATGCCTCGACTTTATGAACCAGCAAGATTTAAGATTTTGGACTGTGCTTGATATGACTTTGTTGTAACCATGTTGTACCCAAGTGTTTAACAGTAATTTTTCCAAAAAGTACATTTGCCTTTCATTCTGGAGGAGAACAATGGTTTACACCGAATAATTAATAATTCATCAGACAGCAGCTTTGGCAGCTGGGCGAAGTTGTGACAAAACAGATTGCTGTGGTGACTCGGACATGCGCATGTACACGCGCACCGGAAGGTCTTCCCTTCACTCTGCCTTTAGTGGACGATGGTAATAGCCGATTAGGACACCGATCTGTTACACTCCCTGCTAAACTTGCCCCGCTCAAGTGACCCGCGCTCAAATCTAATCTCATTCTCCGATGCCCTGCCCGCAGTAACATAACCCTTCACTACAACATCGTAGCAATCCGGTAAGCCAAGTCCAAATCCACACACGTATACGTCCCAATCCATGCCCTTAGCCCCTAGAAGCTGGACAAGGGTGCAGTGCTCCAGTCTCTGCCAAGCCTGCACACTGACTGCAATTTCCCTGAGAGGGATCTCTGGCAACACTATAAGATGCTCACTCTTTCTCCACTTCTTTCCCTCTCTCTCCCTTTGTCAGTCTCTCTTTCTCTCTCTCTCTCTCTTTTTAATGAAGGCTAATGACCACATTGACCAGGACCACGCTCTTTAACTTGTGACATGTGTGGTAGCTGTTGATTATGTATGGATGTAAACGCCAGTGTAGTGTTCTGGCTGACCACTGTGCTACAGTTAACACTCCAGACATGGGTGGCACCCTGTGTGCTATATAAGCCTCCCTGGGACAAAAAAACAACAACAAATAATTCATTAAAGGGTTATTTGTCAGAAAGGCTGCGTGTGTGTGTGCAAAACCAAGTGAGGAACCTTTAAATACCGTCAGCCAGATGGATACTGATACTGTTACAGATACCTTGAGTTGTCTTCATCTTTTTCTTTATCTTTCTCTCTCTCTCTCTCTCTCTCTCTTCTCCGCAGCATTCATTTCTGAACTCTCTAAATTTTGGTAATGCCTCTCTGCCTGCTTGTCTGGCAGCCCATCTGTCTGTCTGTCTGTCTGTCTGTCTGTCTATCTGTCTGTCTCTCTGCACCATTTAGTTATTTTCCACCAGCGTGTCTGTCTCACCTGCGCGGCTGATCTTGTCCACCTCCTCGGCGCACAGCTCCTCCATGCGGGCGCGCAGGTGGCACAGGGCACGCCGCGTGCCGCTGAAGCACTCCGTGGGCACGCTGGCTGCTCGAGGGCGCCGCCCGCTGGCCGGAGGGATGCAGAGCAAGGGAGCCGTCTGAACACGGACACGCAGAAAACACGGATGGAAGGAAGCAAACATCAGGTTGGAAGCAAGTTAACTGTGATGCAGTAGGCCTATTTGACATAGATATATACGTAGATTGGACTCCAGAACGTATGTCAACGTATAGCCAAAAAAATTATTTAGCTCATCATAAGTCTCCATTCATTTACGGGCGAGTGTTGACCCTACCAATATGGCGGCCGCGTTGACATATTCCTTCTAATAGAACTCAACGGACAATGTGGCATCTATGTATATATATCTATGCTATTTGATCTCCTGATAGCTGCCATGTGCAACCTAAACTCAAAACAAAGGAGAAATTCCCAGGTGAGATGATGCAAACCTCACCTTTGACTTAAACCAATTAAACTAAAACGATTACACCTAATTAAGCCCAACTTAGCAATGAATCTTGTGGCCACAGCTTATGGATATGATTACTGACTCCTGTCTACAATAAATGTATTTAACTACAGTAGGAATAGACAGAGATTTGGAATAGGGTCACTGATTTTTGAAGCTTGACTGTGTGACTAAAAGGCTGGATGATCAATGTGCTGCTATGTAGTGGGTCCCTGCCAATGAACCCCAATGAATCAAGTCCTTGTAAACATCAGAAAATAATCCGTGCCAGTCTCTCCATATCTGGCTCCTGCAAGCTATTTACAACAGAGTTCAGATCAGTCCTGCTGCCAAATTGTTCTCGTATGTCAACCTTGTCTGGCAAAGAAAACAATCCAGTGTACATCACATAATTCAGTTTATAAATCATAAATTCACATTCTTAATTCAGTTACTTTTTTACAACGATACTATAACATCTACTACTCAGAGAGACAACACCATATATCTCAATGTGTGGAAAAGCACACACATAAAGCACAGAAACAAAAAATGTATAACTATGACACCATAGTGAATACTACACATTCCTCTACAGCTGTCACTGCTCACTTGTTATTGGCCCCTACCTGAGGGAAGTGGGCGTCAACAGCTGTCATTCATCTCTAAACTCCATCATTCATACCAGTCACTGGCCCATTACCTGCAGGAAGTGGGCGTTGACAGCTCTCACTCATTCCTAAACCCCACCTCATGCCCATTGGTCATTGGCCCCTACCTGCAGGAAGTGGGTGTTACCAGCTGTCACTTGTCCCTAAACCCCACCTCATGCCCATTGGTGATTGGCTCCTACCTGGTGGAAGTGGACGTTGTCCTCGCTCAGCAGCAGCTGGCCCATGTCATGCTCGCGGCGACGGAGGTCGTCCAGCTCACGGCGCAGCTCCTCCAGGTCGCGCTCGGCCCGGCCCAGTAACGCCCGCTCCCGTGCCTCCAGACGCGTCTGCACCTCCACACCGGCCTTCTCCAGACGCTGCGCCAGCTCCGCAAACAGGACCTCGCTCTCCTGACGCACCGCCCCCGCGGAACTCTGACCACCACCACCACCGGACAAACAAACACACAAACAAACAAGACAGACCAGCACAGTATCTCAGGGGTGAGTTAGGAGGGATGGACACAACAAACAAACAAATAAACAAATGAAGAAACAATACAGACAGAGAGAGCGGCAGATTCATATAATCCATAATATATATGTATATATATATAAATCATATGGTATATATATATTTTGTGGAGGATATGATAGAAAGGAATAGAGACAGATAGATGTGTAGAAAAATGGACAGATAAATCCATGGACTGGGAGACAGACAGATATCGGTTGATAATAGTAGGTTGGCTATGTCATGGCATTGCAAAATCAATAAAATGTGAATTAAGAATTAAAACAACACATATACATAACCAAATGATAGAATACATAGGTTAAATTGTAAGAAAGAGAGATACACATTCAGATTTCATCTTCTGGCAAGGTTAGAAGAGTAAGGCCAATGGGACTTAGAACCCTATTAGATTTAAACCCAATTCTGGGCCCAGCAACAGTTACACTTGCACAGCATTCTTTGTTGGACACTGAACTGTGATAGCTCCAGACCAGATGGCAGGATTCACGTTCATTTGTTACACTCGACGCTGACAGTGCAAAGAGGAGCAGGAATGCAGAGCTCTGTGGCAGGCGTTTGCACGGGAGTTGAGCGCACGCACACACACACACACACACACACACACACACACACACACACAGACACACACACACACACACACACACACACACACACACACACACAGACACACACACACACACACACACACACACACACACACACACACACACACAAAAGAAGGTTCTTCATACTTTACTTGTTGAGTCATTAGACCAACAAAAGAGACGCAGTAGAATTCTAGTGGACAGGTTGCCGTGGTGACAAACGAGATATGGAATGGCCCACTTTTACCGTAGACAGCACGTGTACATTCCATGTACATTTATCATAGGTGTGTCTGACACACCACTCCTTCAGACCTACAGCACAGGGAGTTCCTAACGAACGAAAGTCAGCCTTGTGCACTCTGAGAGAGGCATTACATGGTAAATTCACTTTCCTTAATAAATCAAAAACTCTTAAATGACTTACCGGTACTATTCTTATAAAAACAATATTAGATTTCTAGTAGCGGAGAGCTGGGACAGTTGCAACACTTTTTACGTAAAAAAATAACGTAATTTACAAAGCGATCGTACCACACTAAAAGCTAATATTTTGTCACTAGTAACCTACATCTGTCCTCTGTCAAATACAGGAACAGGAATAGTTCATGAACTATTACAGCAAAAGTGGGATGTGCGTAACAAATGTTTCATTTGTGCATCCTGGTCAGGGCGATTGAAACAGCATGGGGGATGCTTATGTTCTTAGAGAGGAAAACCCTTCTCTGATCTCCTCAAAAAGACACACACGCTGTATAGATGAACAATATGAATGGACCCCCCCCCCCCCCCCAGCAGCTGTTTTCTGGCTGCAGGCTGAGACCTCTTCCTGAATGATCTCACAGAACACAGACTCCAGACCAGGAAGCTAAGGGGATTTGTCTCAATCAGACTAATGCACCAACTGTTGTGAGCCATCACTGACAACTGATGAATGGGAGTCACTCTGGCATCTAAATGGAAGCTATTAACGCTGACTCAGATCAGCACTGTTTCCTCTACGCCATTTGGTAGCCTCACTAACACCCGACTTATTCTCAACTGAAAATGGGTCTGGACATCCTTGGTTCACCTCCTACGGTATTTCCCAACGGACGTAACCAGCGGTGACATGAAACTTTTAAAAAAAACCTAACAGGGTGTAGGCCCTAACTGTTTTTAAAATGTTTTGATTGGACAAACATTCTCCATAAAAAAAAACAAAAAGGGGGGGGACTACAACAAAAAGGTATGAGTGACAGTTGAAGCTTAATTCAATTTGCATAGTTGAATTCCCACTGAAAAATAATGTTCTCACTTCCTGAGAATGGTCTCAATGGAATTGTAGTCATTTTTGGAGGATGAGAAAGGAAATATTAACAGGTGTATTACTTTGCACTGCGGACATGAAGATATATACATGTATTGCCTGCTCTGTATAAACTGAACTGATATGGTGTGGTTGTCTTGACTGATATGGTGTGGAGAATGGTTGTCTTGACTACCACAAAATGTGCAACTGACCAGCTCCGAGGACGAGACCTCCCCTGTCCTCCACATTCGTGAGATTCCATACAGCATGCACAGTGCTAAAACTTCTCAGCTTGGTTTTGATGTGTTCTTGATTCATTAACATCCATACAAATGTGCTGTGGGAGGAATGCTACCTCTACATTTGAAGCCAGGAGATGAGCAAACATAGATAGATAGATAGATAGATAGATAGATAGATAGATACTTTATTGATCCCCAAGGGGAAATTCAAGAAATAGACTATAAAATGTGTCTATTGGATCCCCTCCTCACACTTGCCAATTTAAAATAACTGGAACACATATCTCATCATTGTGTGGAATAATTAACTAATAGTTTTCTTGAACAGCAATCATTCATCCACAAAGAATTAGACACTGTTTCTTAAAGATTTACATAATACTGTTATTACCATTGTATAATGCTAATGACTATAAGTAATTGTATCTAACCTGGACCTTCCCATTATCACTTAGTAATGCTGATGCTAATGCTTCATCTCCAATAAAGATCTAGTGTGATCCTTGCATCAGTCCTTGGTGCACCTCAACTTGGGTCCAACAGGTCAGATCATCTGATGAGTCACACTGCAATCCAGGGTAGACCTTCTCCTACAGAATGACTGTTCTTAGAGATCAAATGACATGGCGAAGAATCTTCTGTTTGGCCGCCTCATACTTCACAACCGCACTGCTCCACACTTTAGCAACCAAAAAAGGGACTCGCAGATAGCTGGGAGCAACTGCACCCCCCCCCCCACACACACACACACACACACACACACACACACACACCCCTACTGTCCATTCCTCTCACCTTGAGGGACTCCAGGGTCCGTTGGCACTCCTCCAGTTCCCGCTCGCCATTTCGGATCCGCATCTGCACTGTCCGCTGCGAGTCCTGCAGCTGGGCCTAGAGGGGAACACACACAAGACAACGTGGTCCAGTTTCATCATCTCCAGGACATGTCTGATTTGGGGCACGTGGTGTGTGTGGTGAGTGTGGTGTGTTTGTGTGGTGTGGTGTGTGTGGTGTGTGTGTGGTGGTTTAATTAACTTCAATTTCAAAACTCAGTCAGCTGGGTTAGATACAGGAGAGAATGTAGCCTGTTGACACTGCACAAACAAATCATAGCCTACTAAACGCAATGTCAAGGCAATTTCTTAGTCAGCTGGCTCAGATACAGGAGAGAATGTAGCCTGTTGACACTGCACAAACAAATCACACTAAACTATGCAATGTCAAGGCAAATTCTTTGAAATCGGGTGGCATTTCTTGACATTTTCTCTGCCTGATTCAAGGATTTTTCTAATGGCAATTGTCACTTTGGTAAAGTTAGACAGAAATGGGCAGATTCGCAAGATTCGCGTTTTGCGGTTCAATAACTCATAGGAGAAACGTTTTCATTGCACAATAGAGGGCTCTATCTAACCGTAGTAAGGTAGACAACAAGCTACAACCCTGTTTTCATCTGAAAGAACCGTGTACATATGTGGATAAATAAAACTGCATCCCTGTGAGCATTCGGCTGTCAGCCAGCGTCTAGGGACCGTCTACAAAGTGCAAAAACGAAAGTGGATACAAAAATAAATTTAAATAGCTTCACTGTTATTGAGCCTAGTGCTTCCAAAATCATAACACACCGCTACTGCTTCCCTAGCAACACACTACACGTGTCAATTACGGGAAAAACGGACTCACCCTATTTATAATATATTTTTAATGGGGGTAAAATTCAATAGCTTCACTGTTATTGAGCCTAGTACTTCCAAAATCACAACACACATCTAGGGCCTCACTAGCAACATTCTACACCAGCTAATTATGGAAAAACGGACTCGCCCTATTTATAATATATTTTTATGGAGGAAAAATTCAATAGCTTCACTGTTATTGAGCCTAGTACTTCCAAAATCACAACATACATCTAGGGCCTCACTAGCAACAGACTACACCTGCTAATTAGGGAAAAAATTACTTGCACTATTTATAATATATTTTTTATGGGGGGGGGGGGGGGTTCAATAACTTCACTGTTATTGAGCCTACTGCTTCCAAAATCACAACACACATCTAGGGCCTTACTAGCAACATACTACACTAGCTAATTATGGAAAAACGGACTCACCCTATTTATAATTTATTTTTAATGGTTGAAAAATGCAATATCTTCACAGTTATTGAGCCTACTTCTTCCAAAATCAAAACACACATTTAGGGCCTCCCAAGCAACATACTACAACAGCTAATTATGGAATAATGGACTCGCCCTATTTATAATATGTTTTTAATGGGGGGAAAAATCAATAGCTTCACTGTTATTGAGCCTAGTACTTCCAAAACCACAACACACATCTAGGGCCTCCCAAGCAACATACTACAGCAGCTAATTATGGAAAAATGGACTTGCCCTATTTACAATATATATTTATTGGGGGGAAAATTCAATAGCTTCACTCTGTTTGAGCATAGTGCTTCCAAAATCACTACCCACATCTAGGGCCTCCCTATCAACATACTACACCTTCTTGTTTTGGTAAATTATGCTCAGTCTATTTATAATATATTTTTATTGGGGATAAAATTCAATAGCTTCACTCTCATTGAGCCTAGTGCTTCCAGAATCACAACACACATCTAGGGCCTCCCTTTTAACATACTACACCTGCTAATTTTAAAAAAGCTGGCTCAGCCTGTTTATAATATATTTGTATTTCAGAAAAAATGCAATAGCTTCATTGTTATTAAGCCCAGTGCTTCCAAAACCACTTCACACATCTAGGGACTCCCCATCAACAGACTACACCTGCTTGTTTTGGGAAATTATGCTCAGCCTATTTTTAATGATTTTGTATTGGAGAATAAATTCAATACCTTCTCTCTTATAGAATTTAGTGCCTCAAAAATCACTCCACAAATCTAGGGTCTCCTTAGGAACATACTACACCTCGTAGTATGGCAAGATCTGGCTCTAGCGCTTCCACAATCCTTCTACACATCAAGGGTCTCCCTACGGTTGTACTACACACATCTACAGTCTCTTTATTGTGACAGCCCAGCTCTAACATGCCAGGTCTGTCTTTCTCTCTGGATGGCCTTGCCGCTTGCCTTGACTTTTTCTTCAATATAGATTAATGAAAGATAGGCTGATCAAGAATTTAGGAGGTGTAGCACGATAGGGAGACCCCAGATGTCTAGAGTGACTTTGGAAGTGCAAGACTCAAAAATAATCAAGTTATTTAAATTTTTCAAATAAAAATATATTATAAATAGGGCGAGTCTATTTTTCCATAATTAGCTGCTGTAGTATGTTGCTAGTGAGGCCCTAGATGTGTGTTGTGATTTTGAAAGTAGGCTCAATAACAGTGAAGCTATTGAATTTCCCCCCCATTAAAAATATGTTATGAATAGGGCAAGTCCATTTTTCCATAATTAGCTGCTGTAGTATGTTGCTTGGGAGGCACTAGATGTGTGTTGTGATTTTGGAAGCAGTAGGCTCAATACCAGTGAAGCTAATGATTTTTTCCCCCATAAAAAATATATTATAAATAGGGTGAGTCCGTTTTTCCATAATTAGCTGCTGTAGTGTTGCTAGTGAGGCCCTAGATGTCTGTTGTGATCTTGGAAGCACTAGGCTCAATTACAGTGAAACTATTGAATTTCACCCCCATTAAAAATATATTATAAATACTGTGAATCCGTTTTACCTGTAATTGGCAGGTGTAGTGTGTTTCTAGAGAAGCAGTAGCTGTGTGTTATGATTTTGGAAGCACTAGGCTCAATTACAGTGAAGCTATTGAATTTCACCCCCATTAAAAATATATTATAAATACTGTGAATCCGTTTTACCTGTAATTGGCAGGTGTAGTGTGTTTCTAGAGAAGCAGTAGCTGTGTGTTATGATTTTGGAAGCACTAGGCTCAATTACAGTGAAGCTATTGAATTTCACCCCCATTAAAAATATATTATAAATACTGCGAATCTGTTTTACCTGTAATTGGCAGGTGTAGTGTGTTGCTAGAGAAGCAGTAGCTGTGTGTTATGATTTTGGAAGCACTAGGCTCAATTACAGTGAAGCTATTGAATTTCACCCCCATTAAAAATATATTATAAATACTGCGAATCTGTTTTACCTGTAATTGGCAGGTGTAGTGTGTTGCTAGAGAAGCAGTAGCTGTGTGTTATGATTTTGGAAGCACTAGGCTCAATAACTACCCTGGAAATCCAGAGTTCTCGGGAGAGCACAATGGAATTGTCTCTGCGAGACACTCTGGCAAAGAGCAATGATGCACGTTACTTTTACCCCAACATTCCGGGGAACCAGCTAAACTGATGAAGACAGCGCTGCAACGTTGGTGGACAGTACACATTGGTCGTATTGTTATCCGATTGCATTGAAGTCCGAAATCATTCAGAGTAAACATGGTCTAGTTTTATCCAAATGCGTGCAGTGAGATTTTTGTTGCCGCCCCTCGAGTTGGGCCATTACATTGCTCTTTGCCAGACGCTTAATCTTTCTAGATTATCAGGGTCTGGATTTTCCAGGCTACTCAATAAGAGTGAAGCTATTTAAATCTATCTTTGTATCCACTTTCGTTTTTGCACTTTGTAGACGGTCCCTAGATGCTCGGCTGACAGCCGAATGCTCACATGGATGCGTTTTATTTATTCACATATGTACACGGTTCTTTCTGATGAAAACCGGGTTGTAGCTTGTTGTCTACCTTACTACGGTTAGATAGAGCTCTCTATTGTGCAATGAAAACGTTTCTCCTATGATTTATTTAACCGCAAAACGCGAATCTTCCAATTTCTGTCTAACTTTACCGAAGTTTGCCACTTAGCATGTCTGTAAATAGCACGACCTTCAGCACACTGTCCAAAAACAGAGGTCGTTCGATCCCCACCCCCGCACTCACACGTCCCTGCCCTTGCACTGTAGATAACAGGCATCCTCGCTTACATAGAGTGCAGAGCAGAGGTGGATGCTCAAACCACATGACACATTAAAGACTGACGTAACATACAAACAAGTGGGAATCCCCCCAGCTATTGACAACAACACCGCCGTCACAAGAAACACATAAACATACAGAGGAAGAACGTGCAATGCCTAACCTGCCTCCGGGCTCTCTGTGTGTCTACATAATGCAGCTCCTCCTGGTCAGATTCGCACAGCATGCAGTCGCCGTTCCATTCCGACGCGTCGGCATCGGAGCCGCCGCCCTCCAAGCCAAGCCTGTGTTGAGCACATAGCCTCTCGGCGAGGTTATCTATTGCGGCCACTAACTTGTGCCGCCGCAGAGTCCCCACTTCCCGGTGCGGGGCGACGTGAACGTCGCAGTAAGAGGCAAGGCATGCCAAACATGACTTGACGGCTTTGAGTTTCCCGTCGATAGGGCAGAAGTCACAAGGGACGTCGCCCACTCCGCCACGGTAGAGCTCGGGCGCGGTAGTGCACAGCCCGTCGGTAAGCTTCAATTTCGCCACCACTTCTGCGAGGACGGTGTTCCTGCGCAAAACCGGTCGCGGGCTAAACGTCTCTCGGCACTGGGGGCAGCTATACGGGCCCGATTCTGCCTGGTCCCAGTAACTATGCATGCACACCATGCAATACGTGTGACCACACGGTATCGACACCGGGTCGTTTAATATATCCAAGCATATTGGACATCGGAACTGACTTTCCGTCACCGAAATATTGGTCTGAGCCATGCCTCTCTCTGCAACTGTAACTAGCGAGGTTGCAACAAGTGTAGAGCTGTATCCGATTCGTCAAATGTTGTCTTCTGTTTCTGCCTGCCCGGAGGTCTGAGGATGTGCTATGTTAAGTAACTAAACACCCATGATAGCGGTCGGGCATCCCCATGGAGTTGGTTCCTGAATCAGATTTGGACCAGGGAGGTTTTACAAATACAAACCATGACGTCAGAAATACCAAGCCCTTACCGTAGTGTTTGAGTTATATGCGCAGTAGTAACAACAACTACAGCACTACACTACTACGTTTCAATGGACAGTTTTAGGCTATCCCATGTGGCTCAGAGCAACAGTGAAATTCACTTTTTATCTTTATATGTTACTTGGGAAACTAAATCCAAGCTCATGCAATTCTTTATCAATTCAGCAGACACAGATGAGTCTGGGCGTATTGGTTACCAAATATTTTTTGGCAACCAAAAACAGATTAGGCCTATCTGAAACAGATCCTGTAGGCAGATGCAGGTTTATAGCCTACAGTGTAGGCCCAGATTATGACAACATGATGGCCATTCCATTATCAGTAAGTATGAAAGGGTATGGAAATTCTCCTTGTGTTAGCTGCATGTAGTGACCTCATGCATGAAGTCTCTGTGTGTGTATGTGGTGTGTGTGTGTGTGTGTGTGTGTGTGGGGGGGGGGGGGGTGCTCAACAGAATGTGGAGCTCTGTCATCATTATCCATTGTATGCACTTCTCACCTGAATTTATCATCAATAATTCAAGATACATTTTCATGTCCATGTTTTCCATACCTATTCATCCCACCCATGCATGACGTGAACCCAAAGTTCAACTGTGATGTACAGACATTTGACTCAATATGACAGTGGGCCTAATACCTGATATGTCTGAGGGACAATCCTATCCATAAATAATTGTTCCTCATCAGATGATCAGAAAATGTAAATGTAGATGCCAACTTATAGGCTATAGGATCAAATATCTCAAATAAGAAACTGTTTTAAAGAAGAAATGCCCCCTCCCAACCCCTTCCAAAAAGCACAGTTGTTGTCCTACATAGAAAACAGAAAAAGGGAACAGATTTTTTTCATGAGTGTGGTGGTGACATCATGATCACGCTTGAAGCACTTACCTGCATAAATAATCAAATGTTCACACTTCAGTCTACCTTGCTCATGTAACTGCCTGATTTGGAGAGGCTAGTCTAGAGATTCAGACATGCCATCTATTTTCAAATTCAATCTACAGTCATTTGAACTTGATGGAATAAAATCTGACTGTGTTAAAAACTGTATGGGTCAATCTAAAGTTTTGTCTATGTCATAGATTTGTTTTGCCCCATAAGTAGGCTATATAGATTTTTTCTCCATTTTTTATGCGAAAAGATAACAGGGAGAATTCAGTAGTTCTGTGTAAGTTATGAATTTAATTTGGACTCTTCACATTCATCGTCTGCTTCCACCATGACTATACACTGTACATTATTAATATCTATTGTATATACAACCATACTCTACCTGCACTTGGTATTTAGTGCTTCTTTGCACCTCTGGTTGGATGTCAACTGCATTTTATTGGCTCTGTACCTGTACTCTGCTAAATGACAATAAAGTTGAATCTAATCTAATCTAATCTAATGACAGTGGGATGTCAGGTTATTACAGTGTTACACATGAGCTGGAATAATTACAATACGCTACTGTAGCTAAGGTAGTTTTGCTTGAAGCAATAACTTCTAATTATGAATAATATAAACCAATAACACAATTACTGCTAAAAGAGAAGATTAGCCTGAATTATTAAATTCACCTCATGAGTGAAAGAATCTTAGGAGAGCAGAAGTGATGAGATTTCCCAAAAGATCAGTCAAGCCCACTCACATTTTAAAAAAAGATCTTGATGAGATATATATGATTTTCACCGGCTTTGTAAGACTTCATCGCCTCCCGGGAAATAAGGAACTCCCTACCTTGTAGTTCCCAGCGTAATCATGAATTAATTAAACGATGGAATTTAATGGAACATGAGCCATCAAAGGGCACTGACTCTCTGCGGAATTTGTTCCGCTGCCTCCCCCGTCGAACATTGTGGATTATCCACACAGGTCTCCAATCAGCTCAGAGCCACAGCAGACTCGTCATAGGTATTCAGGTTTTTTCTTCTTCTTTTTTAATGCTTCTTTGTATAATGGATTTTCATCATTATTAATGACACAGAAAGGAATGATTGTGGGAAATACTAAAGCACTAAAAATGTTATGTTCTGTTAAACAGTTTTGTAACGGCAATGCAGTACATACTTCATTAACACAAACTGGAATTTAATCATTGACTGATTGAAACAAAGCAACTCACAATGCACTGACAGACAACTTCATCCTGACATTGTTTATCACAGAGTTATAATAGTCTTCTTCTAGTCTTCTTGGGTGTGACTGACACCTTTGTTCAGTGCTAAATGCACCAATCGGAGTTCAAAGGTATTTGCCATATGCCTCCCTTGCTACATTCATGATAGTGTTGCAGCTCAGTGTGATGGTCTGCAGCACACATGTGACATGTCAAACTCATGCAGGCTCATGTGACATTCCGAGCTCATCGTTTGTTTTTAGTTTTTTTTTTAAAGGCTGCTATTCACAGATGACTTGCAATCGAAACTAGACCGTTTCAATGGAGTGCTCCTTCTTTTGTACTTGTATAATATGAAAAGCTATGAAACAATATGGAATTTAACATTCCCCAAAAAAAGGGAAAACTTTTTATAGGATGATGATGACCCTACAAAGACTCGAACAAAGACCACCATGGACTATGTTTTGAATAGCATGCATATAATGTATATAATTTTAAAACACAAACTGATGAGGTGTGTGAAATCCTTACATTCAACTTTTCTTCTCTTTCTCTCTCTCTCTCTCTCTCTCTCTCTCTCTCTCTCTCTCTCTCTCTCTCTCTGTGTTCATCCCGAGGTCACCGACCACACAGGGGTCATGTGGCATTGACCTAGAGGATGTGATCGTCAATGGCCGTATCTCAGTCTTCCTGATGCTGTCCACCAGGCCTGGTGCTTTTCTGTCATCTCATCTGATGCGTTTGCACCTTCTACTGGGGTGAACAAGCATTGCATACTGTTCTTTGGATTGCCTTTTTTATGTGTGTTTTTTTTTCTTTCTGTTTTTGTATTAAGTCCCTAGATTGATGAAGTTTTCCATACGGTTGCATTATGAACAAGCAAAAAAAAAAAAACTGATGAATAAAGAATTGAAGGAGGTGGTAGGGAGGGAGGGGAAAGAGACATTATAGGCCTACCGTTATAATGAAGATGAATGCCAACTTGGTCAAGTTAAAATTAACTCAGAGTAAATGATGGAGTGAATAGTTCTTATGGAAAATGTGTGAACGGAATCTTTCAAATAAATTGACAGCCAAGGGGCCAATTCATTCGGCAGCACAAATGTTTAATTCATCCACTTTTATTACAAGCCCTACCGACATGAGGAAATGAGGCTTAGTTTCTCTGTGTGAAATTACCTATATCCACAGAATTGTCTAATAACTGTATAAGATTGCATTGCATTTCTAGTCCATACCATCATTCTGAGATGACCATGTGATTAGTAATAATCTAGCACCTTAGTTGAAAATCTGGTAATCCAGAGCATGAGGTGATATTTGCCTGACATAACAAAAGATAAACAGATAACAGAAGATTCCTGAGACTCTTAGATAACATAGCAATGCTAATAGTAGCAAAAAATTTCATAGTTCACAGTGAAGATCAGGGATAAAGTGTCATTGAGAACATGTGATGGGGCATAGCTGGTCATGTAATTCATTACGTTGCCCATGGCTGTTGTGGCATGAGACACCTGTGAAGAACATGAATTGTCAACAAAACACAACAATAAATCTCCATGAACTCTTGAGTTTGAAGGGAAAGAGTGTGATGTAAGAGTATGATGCAATGTGCTGCTACCTCAGCTTCTGTGAGCGAGACAGCAAAAAGTGTTTTAAAAACTGCCAGTGGTGTTCTATTGTCCAGAACTCATGTGTGTTTATGTGGTAGGTTGAGTTCTCATGCAGTTCATCCATGCAGCTCCTTAATGTCCCAGACGAACTGGAGAGGGAGATCCTTCATCCTCTCCTTGTAGCCCTGGTCAAAGCGTTCACTCTGGGCCACCGTCAGGCAGTTCTTCCAGTCCCCGATGGTTCCTGAATCAGATACACATTTTTAACATGAAGAAATTCTATACAAATAGATGAATCAATACCTATAGACATGCAAACAAACATACATGGATCCAGCAGACACACACACACACTGTACGTGTCATCCTGTTTTAAAAGGCCCTCACCTTTACGCAGGAACTTTCCTTTGGTGGGGTCTTTTACATCATCTGGGAGGAACTCATAGTTTGCATTCGAGTCGTTCTTCATGTTGTTGAATGTGACCCGCTCCACCACGCTGTCTATTGCTGCGTCAGACAGGTTCTTCCCCACAAAGTCACAGAGCCTCACTATGACCGATCTTAGATCCTAGAGAAGTCAGAAAGGAAAAGTCATCCATACCAATGACCTTTATAAGAATTAATTAATTCATGTTAAACTTCACTTATGTTTTTTTTATGTTCTAGTGTGTTTTTCAATAATACCTTGATCATCTCCTCATAAGTCAGAAACAGTATGTTGTATTTGTCCTTGTTGGTGTGCCATCCTTTGACATGATCAAACCAGCACCCTCCAACCACTGCAAAGAAAGGTAAGAACATTTTCACTTTGGAATCTGAAATCCTCTGAATTTAACATGAAGCATGAAAAGCAGTGAAGATGAGAGAATAGACTAGAATTAAGGAAAGAAATAGTCATTTGGGAACTTAAGGAGAGGAGAGGAGACTTCTCTCCCCAACACCTGCGACCCTCTGGCCCTGTGAGTGAGATCTGGACCTACTGTACCCTCTATAGGATATAACGCATGTAACCAATGCATGTAGTCATTTCACATAATAGTAACAAATTAAATGTGAATTGTAGGTTAAGTGCATTCCACAACTACTGACTGGACATTGGAGATCCAGTGGGTGAGACAAATAAATAGGCTACAATAAAAAAGTAGCCCAGATAGATTATTATAGATGTAAAGAAATCAATTTCATCAACATTTTTTTTTTACTTGTACTTGTAGTCCTGTCCAGTGATTGAGAAAAACCAGATAAATCGGTATATGAGGTCAATACAATTCTCATCAACTTACTCCACCCAGACATGAACTTCTCCAACATTCCGTCATAGTCAGGAGGAGAGTCCAGCTTCTTCATGAATTTGGCAAAGTGAAAATATGACACCATGGCATCTTTGGGGTTCCTCATCACATAGATGATCTGAAAGAAGAGAGCAAGTAGAATGATATAAAGGTGCAGATAGGATTGGTGTTTATCACTGCTTGAGAGAGAGAGAGAGAGAGAGAGAGAGAGAGAGAGAGAAGAATACATATATGCTTACAGTGTATTGATGAAGAGTAACAATGTTTGTAATGTATATATATATATGTATATATACACACACACACACATATATATATATATATATATATATATATATATATATATATATATATATATATATATGTACATACAGTATACATAATGCACAAAAAAGGGCATGATTTTAAATATTTGTGAAAATGCAGATATGATTTTTTGCATTTTTGTCGCTGAGGTCTTCTTATCTGGGTGTGGAGGTCTTGGTAAGTGTGTGGTTGATCCTGGGCGCACTGCTCCACTCACCTTGCCCTGGCCCTGCTGTAGGCCGCGGGGCATGAGGTGGGAGTGCAGGTGGGAGCAGAAGAGGCGGGGTGAGGGCCGTGTGGTGTAGTCCTTGCCCTTCTCCAGGAACTCCAGCCAGGGCATGCGCGCAAAGGTGATCTCGTTGGCCTGCTCCGGGAAGTCCTCCTCATATATGAGAGTGATGATGCGCTGAGTCCATACCGTGCCTGAGTGACAGAGAGAGACACACACACAAACACACAAGTACATACACAAGTATACACACACACACACACACACACATGTGCGCACACGTACACACACACACACACACACACACACACACACACACACACACACGTGCGTGAGACAACAAGAGGTGTGGAAGTAGAAGAAAAAGATGATAACAGCAAGTCACTAAACTTTACATGCAAAACCCCACCCCCCATACAAATCTGACCACTCCATTGGGGTAATGTTTACAGCCTAGTAGGCTACAGTAGCCCACGTGTCCACTGGACAAACATTTACCTATATGACTTGAGTCTAAGGGTTACCCCTTATATCATGTGAGAGTTCATGCACATTCGAATACATGTGTGCAGTCTGTGTGCAGAACACCCATGCGTGCTTTCAGTAGAATATTGAATTCACCATTCCGTACCACTAGTTATGGAATAGGTGTACTTACTGTAATATATCATTTTAACACAGACTATTTGAACTGCATTTTGAAGCAGTAAAAAGGAACATGAGAAGCAACTATTGCAACTTTAGATGAGGGAAATTCCCTTTTTTCTATGATATAGCCTATTATAATATAGGCTAAGGTAGTGTGAAAAACGTATTTTTTTTATTTTCTTTTAAGTTTACTGGGAGTCCTCTACATATAAGTTGATGACTACATCTGTGCAAGCGCAAACATAATAATAATAATAATAATAATGTACAACCCCAAAAAAGCATGCAGTCTGACTCACCGGACTTGGGGAAGGTAACCACAAAGACATCGCTGTCTCTGATCTCAAAGCTCTCTAGACTGTCTATGTACTCCGTCGTCAGCTCCTGTGTGTCATCTACTGGAAATACGGTGCCCTTGTAGGTGAAAAGTTTGTCACCCAGAAGCTTATACTCTTGTTGGGCCATCTCGATGATATAGCAGGCCAATGACCTCAGCTAAGCTCAACTGGTGCGTGTAAAACAAGGCTGGTGGTGCTGTCGCCTGTCTTAGATGGTGAGAATGGTCGCTTAGATGAACGCCAATACTTTGCTAGCCGAGGTGAGAGCGCCTAATCTTTGGTCATCAGAATTCATCACTTATTACCTACACGCCACACAGCGGTTCGTTTGAAATGCAAACATATGGAGCAAAGATCTGGAGCAAAGGGATCTTTAATGAAATTTGAAAGGTTAACGTAGGCATAGCAATCAGTTTCTGTGGACACACTCTCTCGTTTGGACACTTAATTGGCTTAGCATATGTTCCATTCTCTGTGGGAAAAATATGAGTGTATTAACACTTTCTGAACCTATGGTGTACTAGTACCAAATGTACCAGGTGTATATTTTTCTGACCTGAACACGTCAAGTAGACGGGCATAAAGACAATAGAATGGTCTGTGGCATTGTTGGTCATTCAGATACTTTTGATAAGTTATCTGCTTGAGTCCAAGGAAGTTTTGACACAAAATATTTGTTTGAAATCTTGCTAATACATATTTGTGCAGAGCGGTCATTGTGCTGTTCATCCGTTCATTCATTCAACCTTTATTTAATTCTCAGAAATTGATGCAAAGATTATACAATCACAATTTAAAAAACAGAAAAATAGTACATAGCAGTTGCTATTAAAAGTACATAAATAATCCAAAAGCAAAGTTAACAATAAAAAGCCATAGGCCTAACATTTGAAAGAAGGGGCATTATAGCAATATAGGCTGACCCAGCTCAGAATAAAAATGATGAATCTTTAGCATTAAACAGTCTTTTGCTGGTCTGATAGGAGCCAGAAATCCATTCGAGCAGTTGAAAATGAGATAGTAACGTTCCAACAGTAGCTTCATAGATAAATAAATATCTGTGTTTATTTCTCATCTCTGCTAGAGATGACCATCCCGCTTTATCATAAAGGACACAGTGATCAGAACAATAGCCAGAACAATGTGTGCAGTAATAAATCTTAGGGCAGAGTGATAGACTCTGTCCAGGGCCTTTTTATAAATTACGTCTCCATAGTCTTAACAGTGACATAAAAACTGCTTCAGCAAAACCTTCCTCTGACTGAGCATTTCCTGACTTCACAGACTGAAACCTCTGAGACAAATAGTTCTGACCAGTCACAAACCTTATTCCCAAAACACTGTTCTGTAAAAACTTACAGAACAGTTGTAGCAAAAAACAGAGAAACTAAGACTTTGCTGCCATCTAGTGTATATTGAAAGGAAATTCCTCCACAGATTTTATGTGAAAGGCCCACAAACATGTTTTCGAGGTTACCAATGAAACACACACACACACACACACACACACACACACACACACACACACACACAGACACACACACAGACAGCCACACACACAGACAGCCACACACATACACACACACACACACACACACAGGAACACACACACACACACACACACATAGCCACACACACACACACACACACACACACCCCCACATAGCCACACACACACACACACACACACACACACACACACACACACACATACACACACACACACATTGTAGCCTGACAGTGTGTCATGGGAAAATAGATTTGGAAGAGAGAGGGATATAGGCCTAGTCTCCCCTTTGATCAATAGGTGTGTGGAGCTCACAGATTTGATGCTACATGATACATACAATAATCCTTATGTATCACATACGGTGGATGCCTACAGGTGGGCATGAAAGGATTAAAGGGGATTGGGGTTGAGGAAGGGTGTGTGTTTGTGTGTGTGTGTGTGTGTGTGTGTGTGTGTGTGTGTGTGTGTGTGTGTGTGCGTGCGTGCGTGCGTGTGTGTGTGCATGCATGCGTGCATGTGTGTGTTGCTATGGCCAGGTCAGGTTGAGACCCTGTATTTATTCAGCAAGCATTATCATCTCTCACTGATGTTCCTGCTTATTGAAATCTTCTCTGAATAGCTAGCACAAATGTGTCTGGTTTCAACCTTGATTTGATTTCACACTATATAGACCTTCTTTAAATGTCCAAGTTAGGTACTTTGTTTGTTTTTGATTTACATAAGAGTAGAGGACTGCAAATGAGTTTTGGTTTTGGGGCATCATAGAACAAAAAGCTGAAGTGTGGAACAATTCAATGAATTTCACAACAAATAGCACTAGGTTAATATCAGAGACAACACCTTTAATGTCAGTGACAACATTATATTCTACTTACATTAGAACAATATCAAACAACCAAGCATTGAACTCAAATATTGTCCACTCAAGAGTTGATAGTGTTCTCTTCATGATGACAACAACATCACCATATAATTACAAATGCCTTAAACAAGAACTCACTAAATAAATGACTAATACGTAAGGGATAATGTATAGAACGCCGGTCATTACTGGGAAAATAAGTCATGACAGGGCGAACCGGACCCCGACGCGCAGCGGAGGGGTCTTGTTCCGCCCTGAAGGGACTTATTTTCACAGTAATGACCGGTGTTCTATACATTATCCCGCTTATTATACGGCTACTTGCCAAAACAATAAAATAATAAACTCACCACATCACTTTAGCCTACATAACCTAGCCTATTTGTTACCGTTCATCGTGGCATTTGCTGAGAAACAAATAGTTTGCAACAACACACGCTGCTGAACTTGAATCAAACATTCTTTAGAACACAGCTGATCAACCGTCTGCTTTCACGTTTGAATGAAGTTCCAGTCCTTGCGTAGTGATATGAAAGACGTATCAGAAGCACAAAACCTGTTGCCATTGACAGCGGTAATTATATGTTTGCAGCGGTAATTACATTATATATCTTACCGCTAGAACTTTGGGAAATCCCATTCAAGTCAATGGAGCGTTCTACTAGCATTGTGAAGAGCCATATAATAAATTGATATAATTACTAATACCTTAATTAAGAGGGCAAAAGATAATTGATGAATCCTGATTAAGAACTGGCTAAGATAATTACAGGTGCCTTGATTAAGTCTGGCATGTGCAGTTGATTGAGGAAAGGATCTCGTGGAAGCGAGGGAGATTGGAGGCCAGTCATATACATAAAGAGAGAAAAATACAGATACATGAGCAAACACACATTAACTCTCTGTCTCTCTCTCTCTCTTTCTCCTTCTCTCTCTCTCTCTCACACACACACACACACACATACTGAAGAGGCAACCACGTCTCAGATGCACACCTCTGGTAGCCTGACCACTCGACTCCCTCCAGCTGAGGATCTCTTGAGTACGAGCCAACTCAGGGTGCCCCTCTGTCGGAGTCGAGCTACGCTACAATAGCCCTGAACCCCCCCCCCAGCCCCCACCCCCCCAGTCCTACCCCACCCATGAACCCCATTGTGCCTGGTCGTCTCAAAGAGCCTCTTTTCAAGTAGGCCGTAAATCGATCCTGGGCCTTTCCTGGCCAGGGTGTGCCGGGACCGTCTCTGGTATACCCGAGGGACCGGTGGGTGATGGGGTCAGGGGAGAGGAGGTGGGTGGGGGGTGGGCAGGGCCAGGGAGGCGGGCAGCTAAGCAGCTGGTCACTGGTGGCGCGGTATGAATGCCTGTAAACGGAGAAGTCTGAGAAAGGACAAACAAACAAAGCTGGTGATGAGGGCTATGGCGATTGGCGAGGTTTGTTAATTGTATGAGGATCCTCTTAAAAAGGCAGGTTTAGTTTTTTCTTTTTTTCTGAGGGGTTGCCTCAGATGTCACAGGGCAGAATAAACAACACGTGCCAACCCGCAGTACCTAAAATATCATTCCATATGGAAGATTGAAAGTCAAATTTGTCAGAAAAGTCAAAGAATCAGATTAATATACAAAAAGTCAATATATATATATACAGTGCAAAAGTTTTAGGCACCCATTAGATTTGTTGTTTCATGTTATGATGACCATATATATTGATTTCTCATTGTGTTTATTAGAATTCAATCAGACGATATAAAAAACAAAACAAAAAATGTGCCTTTCTGGTTCAGATTCTAGTCTTCTGCATCCATTCGATTGGTTGTTTTAGCAGTGTTATAATGACCAATCTCGCAAGGGGGAAGCTGAAGCCGATTGGTACTGGTTCTGGCTCTGACACATTGGTATCAGAAGTGTGAAGGAGATGACGGCACTTTGACAGATCGAAGATCTCATTGAAAAGCTACAGCTGGAAGAGTTTATTGCTCACCTAAAGTGGGAAATGCGTGCCCAAAGGTTTCTATTCAAAGAGCCTTGATGAGGCAAGCTAAATAGGGTCCCCGGGGATGTACAGTATGTTTCAGGTGGCTCCTCCACTTTGTGCCATGCCAAAATGTTTTAGGGTGAGCCATGCCAAGTCAGCAGCTGATATCGAGACCTCCATCGTAGCTGGATCTACCAGCAGCTTCTGCAGTGGCCTGGTGGGTGACTGGTCATTATAACACCGCTAAAACAACAAATCCAATGGCAGCTTGAGACTATCAGAACAAAAATTACATTTTATGTGTATATAAATACTGTGTACATATTTCCTGTGCTCTCTGCCTAAGACTTGCCTAAGACTTTTTCACAGTATGAATATATAGCCTATTCTGTACATACATAGAGAGAGAGAGAGAGAGAGAGAGAGAGAGAGAGAGAGAGAGAGAGAGAGAGACATAGACATGACAGTTTGTTGCCAAGCTGTCTTTCTTTATGATGAACACAACACATTTTTCTCAAATGTCCTGTAGGCTCTTACTTATAGGCCTGTAATATATAATGTAATATGTAGGCCTGCGTGCATGTAATAATACTGCTATGACTACCTTGGTTTGTAGGTGGCTCATAGTAGGCCGGTCCCATTTCCACATAAATACTGTTACATTAATGAGAAATATGAATGGGCTTAGAACCTGTGCATAAAAATGTCTCTTAAAACTGTCAAGACGACTCTTGCGCAACATTGTATCATCACGGCAGCTGACCCCTGCAGTTGGTTTCCTGTCTTCGGGTCTGATTGCGCACCCCGTTGCCAATGACCACTGAGCCCCGTGCCATGTCGAGAATGAGGGAAACCTGTTCGGGATTAAATCGTAAACAGTCCAAGCACTTGTGCACTCAGCCGAAAAGGCATTTTTGGGGATTTCTCCCGGGAAAGGGAAGAGCGCGGGAGACTGATGAATCTTCACATTGCAGTCACAGTGCACTTTGTTATTCAAATAATCTGTGGAGTTCTTTACACACTTCTGATAACACTTCGTATTGCTTGTGAAATTTAGTTAATATATAGGGCCCATGCAAAGGTCTAACTGGACTTTTTTTTTTTTGGGGGGGGGGGTCTAATTTGTCGGACCAGGTTCGCCTTATAATATTTCAGAGCGGGGGGCGGAGTGTTTGATCTCCGTGAGTTTGCAAATGACACATCTCATCCGCTTCTTCAAAGTCTCTGTTTGCAGCAACAGGTAAGATGACAACATAAAACATACGCGAATATGTAGCCTGTTGTTATTAACAACGGTACTTTCCATCCGGTGAGCGCTTGCGAGAGAACAGCTACCTGATTCCCAGAAGTCTACGGTCAAAACACCGGCAGCAGCATGGTCGCCGCTGAAATAGCCTAACGGATTATTTGTGTCTTATTTTAACCTAAGGCGACATAGACTGCCCTCGACATAGCCTACCAAAACCACAGGTCGGTGTCATACGGAGACGGCTGTAGGCTACCTTTGAAAGTTCGAGCGGCTCGAAGTTGACAGCTATGCAGCTGAAAGCGTAGCGATGCTCAACTCAGACTTCACATGGCAACCGCTACGAAAATAGTTTCCAAGAAAGTGCTTCGAACTTTGTGTGGGATCCTCCTGACCTATTTCATCATTGTATTGGTGGATTTACAATTGCGAACAAGAAATCCCATCAGTCCAGGTGCTGAACGCGGTGCAGGAGAACGTTTCCAGAACCATGCTGTCAATTCCCTGTCAAAAGATGGAAACATCCTGTCAAAGTCATCGGACGACGGACGCAGTGACAGCAGTCGAGGGGAGAATAAAGACAGAGATTTTAGTGACAATAGACGTCCATCCTCTTGGTCAAGCCTGACGCCCCAAGACATTTTTATAGCAGTGAAGACGACAGGAAGGTTTCACCGAACACGACTGGACCTGTTGCTGGATACATGGATATCAATAACTAAAGAACACGTGAGTGTCTTTGAATGCTGGAATACCAACACTGTTAGACCATATGTTATTAATCCTGACATTACAACTTGAATGACATAAAAACCCTGAAAAACAATGCTGTATTGTGAACTGTTGGCACCACTTTACAAATTAGAGGTTCTGAATGAGAAAAAAGTAACCTCTGTAGCCTCAAGCCACTTGTAGTGTATGTGTGTAGGTTATACAAAGTAACTAGTACTTAAATGATGGAGATTACTGCTTTCCAATCTCTGTCATCCAGAGTGAGTTCAGTCAATCAAAGCCAACAGTGGCTTTGCTGGAGCTCATGCTCATCTGTGAGTGGACTGACATCAGTCACTTCACCCTCAGTGTCCAGCTGGATCACATAGACCTCTCATTCATTTTGTGACCATCTGACATTAGTGACTGACAGATCATTTCCTGAAAGCCATTGTAACACACTAAGTAGCCCTGCTAGTAGTAGCTTGCCACTTAATACACACCCATGATTCCAAGTCTGTTAATACATCCACACTCAAGAAAGTCTTTTTTATTGTCAGTTATTTAGTGCTGATTTCAGAGCCATCGAAAAGTCCCAGAGAGAACTAGTTGTCCTAAAACCATTAGTCACAGGATGTCTTTTAGATCGATGTTTTTTTTCTTCTCATTTTAACATAGAGTAATATAGGCCTGCTTCCTGTTTTAGTTGCTGGTAAGCGATTATACGCCAAGATGTGCTTCCTATCTCAGCACTTTCGTTCTGACACAACTTTGCGTGGCAGTCAGACATGCATTGATCGAGACGCTCCAGTGCCACAGGATCAACTTTCACTGCTTCAGCTGCAATCTGCAGTCTGCATCTGTCTCCAATCTGACTGTTTTACAGCCAGCCAACCACAGCAGCAAGGCCAGTTGATGCAGCAAAGATAGTTGAAAAAATTCTACCAAAATTTGCTCCAATCCTACGGAGGTTTTCAAACCAACCTATGCCCAGTGTATTTTGGGGAGGTAGGTTGTTTTGGCAATAATGAAAGAGGCACGGGCATTTTGTAATGATCCCCTGTCAACCGTGTGTTTTCTTTTTCCACGTTTTTAATGTAAAGTGTTTCCATGCACCATGTGTGACACAACTGCCACTTCCTTCCTGTTCACTAAGCACGCCACACTGTCTAAAAGTGAGCAGACGGCTATGAGGCCCGATGAGGTCACGTTGTGAGATATCGTAAGGTAGTGACACCAACTTCTGCAGATGCTTCGATGATCTTAGTGTGTGGACACAAACAAAAAGCATTCATATTTGTGGCGACACATGACTGAATTATTTGCAGACTGTATGCTTTCAATGTTTGATGAAGTTCGCATATGACTTTGATAAATCAGTTAACTTTTTGGCTTTCAGTGTGAAGTGTTGTTGTTATGTCTCTAGAGGTGGATACTTAACTTAACAGTTTCCTTGTGTTTTGTTTGGCCATTCATGTTTACAAATTTGTCCTAGTGAGTGGTAGTAGTGAGCGTTCCAGGAGGAGATGTGTGGAGGGGAGTTAGAGGAGCTCATGGCAGCAGTGGTGGATAATGACACAGCAGGAGAGCAGCAGCAAGCAGCCAGCCGGCATCTCAAGAGATACATGTCTGTCATGAAGTTGGATGTAGTAATGATGTCTATGTCACACACACACACAGACACACACACACACACACACACACACACACACGCACACACACGCACACACAGACACACACACACACACACACACACACACACACACTATTTGACTAAGGAAGTGTACATTGTTCTTAGAGATTACACTCAGATATACATACACACACACACACACACAACTGAACAGACTTAAACATGCACACACACACACACACACACACACACACACACACACACACACACACACACACACACACACACACACACAGTAGATGGTACTGTTGGAGCAGTGAGTAACTCTTCTTGCCAACAACCTTATCTCTGAGAGGCTTGTCAAAGTGAATCCCCAACATGAAACTGGCTGTGTCACACCCTCAAAAGAACATCCATCATTCTAAATATAAGACGACAAGTGCGGAGCAGTGCTGTGGCAAACCTGAGTGACTCTTGACGACTAGCATAAAAGCCCCTGTCCTGTCACAAACCTGCCCAACACACACACACACACCATCGCCTGCCCGGCTTCCGACATGCCCAGCTGCAGGTGTTTACATAACACACACACACACATACACACACACACACACACACACACACACACACACACACACACACACAGTTTGCCTGAGTCATACTTGGAGATATTGGCGTAAATAGAGGAGTCATCAGCATATACATTTTTCAGGCGGAGAATAAACACTGAAATATTCAGAAGAATTAAAAATGCATCAGAACCATTTATACCTACCATGGCCTTGAGAGAGTGGCGGAGAGAGCAGAGTCTGGCTGCTGATGACGGAGGTTAGACCGTACCTATATAAATACTGTAGATGCCCTGTCTGAAGGGTTTTCTATTGTTGGTGTCGCTTTTAGTAAAGGTTGCCATTTTAAGCTGGCGCGTCAGAGGATTTAGTTGATGACCCACATGGCTGAATTGTTGATGGGGAGCAGCGTGTGTGTGTGTGTATGTGTGTGTGTGTGTGTGTATGTGTGTGTGTGTGTGTGTGTATGTGTGTGTGTGTGTGTGTTGGGCGGGGGGTGCTGCAGGTGCACTCTGTCTGTGTTTGAAATGTCTCGTGTGCGTCAGTGACTGAAAGAGAGAGCAGAGGAGAAAATAGACATATGGTTCTGGAGCAGGCGCGCCTGTGACGTCATGCGCCCTGCTAACACAGCCTCGATGAGGAACAGGAGGTGTGTGTGTGTGTGTGTGTGTGTGTGTGTGTGTGTGTGTGTGCAGGCCCTTGTAAAGGGGAGAGGGGTGAAGACAGGGAAGTGAAGAGCTTAAGAGCGTTGGCTCTTTCGGACGCGTGCTCAGACCACATACCCTCTCGTGGCGTGTCTGCTTATCCTTCCTTTGGTCCATTTAGTACGTAGTCTTCTCCATGGCCCGCTTTAGTTGAGTGACTCTCCGAAACTCCAGGCTGACCACTCTGGGCTCCCCCGACCACACACACACACACACACACACACACACACACTGTGGCTGTGCTCCTGGGGTGCTGTGTTGGTGCCTTGTGCCAAAGGGGAAGCGACGGCCGCAGACCGATTTTCGAAACAATGACAAAAAACGGAAATGGGCCTGTGAAGAGGAAGTCTAGACCAGTGAGTGGAACAGTCTGAAAGCAACTCCCACCCGGGGTGTCACTCTTCCTCTCCTCTCTTCCTTTCTCTCCCTCTTTCTCTCCCTCTTTCTCTCCCTCTCTCTCTCTCTCTTTCTGTGCTCTCTCACACCACATGTTCTCAAGTGGAAGCTGAGAAAGCAGGTCCCTTGCTGTTAAACGACATGAGAAATAAGGGCTTGTGAATTGCTGATTTGATAGCCTGAATCATATAAAACAGTATTAAATTCTCCTTGGTAGCATTTACTATGGTCCCGTTTCTGTGTAAAGCTTAGTTTATGCTCCCTTCTCATATGGCTGTGTCTGTTTCAGAAGCAGATTGCAGTGTCGTGATGAAAACATCCCAGAATAAGACGCATACTCAGTCTACACTGGGAGTAGGAGCGTACTCAGTCTACACTGGGAGTAGTAGCGTACTCAGTCTACACTGGGAGTAGGAGCGTACTCAGTCTACACTGGGAGTAGTAGCGTACTCAGTCTATACTGGGAGTAGTAGCGTACTCAGTCTATACTGGGAGTTGTAGCGTACTCAGTCTACACTGGGAGTAGGAGTAGTAGCGTACTCAGTCTACACTGGGAGTAGTAGCGTACTCAGTCTATACTGGGAGTTGTAGCGTACTCAGTCTACACTGGGAGTAGGAGTAGTAGCGTACTCAGTCTACACTGGGAGTAGTAGCGTACTCAGTCTATACTGGGAGTAGTAGCGTACTCAGTCTACACTGGGAGTAGGAGTAGTAGCGTACTCAGTCTACACTGGGAGTAGTAGCGTACTCAGTCTACACTGGGAGTAGGAGTAGTAGCGTACTCAGTCTATACTGGGAGTAGTTGCGTACTCAGTCTATACTGGGAGTAGTAGCGTACTCAGTCTACACTGGGAGTAGTAGCGTACTCAGTCTATACTGGAAGTAGTAGCGTACTGAGTCTATACTGGAAGTAGTAGCGTACTCAGTCTACACTGGGAGTAGTAGCGTACTCAGTCTATACTGGAAGTAGTAGCGTACTGAGTCTATACTGGAAGTAGTAGCGTACTGAGTCTATACTGGAAGTAGTAGCGTACTGAGTCTATACTGGGAGTAGTTGCGTACTCAGTCTATACTGGGAGTAGTAGCGTACTCAGTCTACACTGGGAGTAGTAGCGTACTCAGTCTATACTGGAAGTAGTAGCGTACTGAGTCTATACTGGAAGTAGTAGCGTACTCAGTCTACACTGGGAGTAGTAGCGTACTCAGTCTATACTGGAAGTAGTAGCGTACTGAGTCTATACTGGAAGTAGTAGCGTACTGAGTCTATACTGGAAGTAGTAGCGTACTCAACTGACACCAGGGCCACCCTGCTCTGCTCTGCTCTGCTCTGCTCTGCTGCAGTTTGTTGATAATGAGTGGTGGAGCCCTGTGGGCCGCTCCTTTGGCTGCAGGCCTCCTATTTATGAGCTGCTGGCCATCAGACTCCACTCAGAGCTGGACAGAGAACCAGCAGCATGGAGGTGGACAGACTGGGGGAGAGGAGAGAGAGAGAGAGAGAGAGAGAGAGAGAGAGAGAGAGAGAGAGAGAGAGAGAGAGAGAATACCTAGAACATGCAGTATATATTAAGAAAACATTAATAATCTATCAAATGAAATCTCTTTCCGACACCTCACCAACAAGCAGAAATCAGTCACCAGTGGAAGACAAGCCTCAGTGTGTCACTACAGCTCTGGTAACTGTTGCCTTCCCAAACACAATTTCTCCTACAACTAAGCCAAACGATCTGTTGAGACAGAAACAGAGAGAGTGAGAGAAAATGAGAGAATGAAATCGAGAGAGAGAGAGAGAGAATAAAATGGGATAGTAACACCCCCCCCCCCCCCCCACACACACACACACATACTCCATGCACCCTATCACACTGTCTCATTAGTGTGCCTTATCACTGAAAGGACTGTTGTTGTGTGTCCAGGCGCAACACAGTAAAACTCCCACTCCCCAATGGGACCAGGAGAGAGCTGTCATGCTGTGGTGTGTGTGTGTGTGTGTGTGTGTGTGTGTGTGTGTGTGTGTGTGTGTGTGTGTGTGTGCTGCAGCTGACAATTTATTTCAGGGGGCATGATGTCGCTTGCTGTGTGATAGTGGAGGCAGACAGACCAGATGTAGTTTTTAATGAGTCAGAGCTGCCGTACACATTTGGTTCCCCAGACAGCGAAAACAAGCTTGTTTAGAAAGTGCTTCCAGGTCCGTGGATTGTAGCGGGTTAGATACTTTGCACAGCACCCTGGGTTAATGTGCTGTCATAATGAGGAAACTCACCTGTCTGACTGAAGGTGAGAGTAGAGAGGCTAGCAAACAACAAAAACAACAACAAAAACAAAACAGTGGATGATATTTTTACTGAGGACACAATAATGGGAACTGGGTACAGGGGGCGTTTTTTTTTGGAGGTGACTAGAAGAAGGAAGTTGTTGGGAGGGCGGTGTGGTGGTGGAGGTCATCGGTCATCCTGCCATTGTTGTTGACTGTTGTTTTGTTTTGTTTTGTTTTGTTTTGTTTTGTTTTGAGAGCAAACGTTTGTTCGGGGGGCACGTTTGTTTGATTTGACTGAGCGTACAGGGAGACAGTGGGGAGGCGTTTCCTGAGGATGTGGAGGAGCAGGCAGGCCAATCAGGCGCTTATCAAGCCACGCTACCGCTCCCACTTTGGTCCTGAGGTAGTGTGGGGTGTTATGAGAACTCTGTGGGAAATCACACTGTGGGCATTGTGTGTGTGTGTGTGTGTGTGTGTGTGTATCTGTGTGTGTGTGTGTGTGTGTGTGTGTGTGTGTGTGTGTGTGTGTGTGTGTGTGTGTGTGTGTGTGTGTGTGTGTGTGTGTGTGTTTGAGTGTTTGAATGTGTATGTGTGTGTGAATGTGTGTGTGCGCGCGTGTGTGTTTGAATGTGTATATGTGTGTGAATGTGTGTGTATCTGTGTGTGTGTGTGTGTGTGTGAGTGTGTGAGCGGCACTTAAGCCCTTGCTGTCATCCTCTACCCGCCTCTATCTCCACTCTCGCCACCCCCGCTTCCTCTTCTCTCTCTCTCTCCGCCCCTCCACATCTCCCTCTTTCCCTTCTCTCTCTCTCTCTCTCTGTCTCTCTCCCTCTTTCTCTCTCTCTCTCTCTCTCTCTCTCTATCTCTCTGTCTCTTTCTCTCTCTCTCTCTCTATCTCTCTGTCTCTCTCCCCCTCTCTCTCTCTATATATCTCTCTGTCTGTCTCTCTCTCTCTCTCTCTCTCTCTCTCCCTCTCTCTCTCTCTCTCTTGCCCCTGACTGATGGATGGAAAAGCCGCCCTCACCCCGTGCCGTCAGCTTTCCAGTGGGGGGGGCATTAGTGGTCAGACGGAGGTGCTCTGCGTCTGACGGGCCCTTATCTGTCCAGCCCTCCCTCCACTCTCAGATGAAAGAGTGTCAGACACTTAAAGCAGCCCCCACACATCACCTCCTGACTGTTTCCTCTCTTCCTCACATCTTTTCTTTTTTTATACCCATCAGGTCGTGGAGCAGATGCCGTGTTCTGGAAAGTTCTATCGACAGCCTTTGCTGTCATCTGGGCTTAATGTGTGGCTCTGGCTGGTTGGTGTTAACAGTGATTGGGAGAGCTCTTGGACTCAAACTTTACTCTGAGTATACTCAGACCTTACTCTGAGTATACTCAGACTCTACTCTGAGTATACTCAGACCTTACTACTGGTACATAGGCAGTTCTTTTTAATATCTGTGATAAAAGGATGGTTTTGGGAAGAAAATGCCCCCTAGGGTGGAAAATAGGATTAAAAAAGTTGATAAACTATTTCATATTTAACAGCAGATGAGTTCCAGGGTAGTCTTGGCTAGATATAAATTTGCGTCGGTTTTTTTCACTTGTGTTCTGAACAGCTTCATTTCATTTTTTCAAAGTTTTTCCAGGGGCAATGTCTTTAGACAGATTGGTCATATTGCACTACAAATTGCATTTTCAATCTCATATTTCAGGCTATGTGGCTGTGAAAGAGTAATTGAGATATTTTATTTTATGATTTTTTTTGCTGGGCTATTTTATGAGCCTCTGCAATCGAACACAAACTCATGCAGCTAACCAGTGGCGGTGACTCTGGTACGATTACCAATTCAAGGGCTGCCAAACATTCCCTGCAATTCATACTTTCAATTTGTCTTCATTCACTTTTCAATTTGCACTATACATGCAGAAAATAGGCACAGACTCCATGATGCATGAGCAACCAGACATTTTTGTCAAGGAATAGCAAGAAGTAGTGGTCACACATCCCTGGCCATGACCAGACCACACATACCGTCCATGAAGCGGTCAGCGCCGCCTGCATATAGCCAGGATAAATCTTCACTTTTCTTGACAGTGGCACCGATGCTCGACTCCCCCTTCTCTCCGATAATGGAGGTCATTCTTAGTTTACCTTGTTCACACTGAGATGGGCAGCAGTATTCATCATGGAAACGTGCTCCGCCGTCGGCAGATAATCCCTGAAGGGCCTAAAGCGTTCCTGCTCCACCTCTGAAACGTAACCCATCGTTATGGCAATGCTAATGATGATAATCTGCCATCTCATTGTATGCCATCTTTCAGGTCACGCTCAATCAGCTCATGATGAAAGATCACAAGCTGAGTGACATTAGTGCTCCCTGGTGTGTGTGTGTGTGTGTGTGTGTGTGTGTGTGCATATGTGTGTGTGCGTATGTGTGTGTGTGTGTTTGTGTGTGCATATGTGTGGCTGAGTGTTTCATGTGTGTGTTGGATGAGCGTTTTGTGTGTGCATGTTATGTGTGTATAGGATGAGTTTTATTGGGTTGTGTGTGTGTGTGTGTGTGTGTGTGTGTGTGTTGACTGGCTGGCTCTTCCATTGTGAGCACATCCTGTGGGATCTCAGTGAGGATGTCTGTGGCTGTTAGGCTGCGATGGCTTCACCCCGTCGGTCCTGAGTGTGGTGCTCAGTGTGAGGGACGCCTCCGTCTCCGCAGCCTCCTGCACTCTCTCAGGGGACCACTAGGTGGCAGCGCGCGGGGCCCAGCAGTTTGCATACGTGTGTGTATGTTTCTGATTGTATCTAAAGCATCACCTCCTTGTTGGAGATGTCATATATTTGTTTTTTGTCTTTTATATGACACCCAATAGAGTTGTGTTTGATTGCAGTCTCTCTAGGGCCTTCCAAAGCACATGGTGTGTGTCATGGTGCCTTGGTTTGAAATGCCTGAATGAAATCATCACTTGTGTGTCCAAATCTGTCTGAGTGAGAGTGCCAGGACCTATATGGAGAGAGTGTGTGTGTGTGTGTGTGTGTGTGTGTGTGTGTGTGTGTGTGTGTGTGTGTGTGTGTGTGTGTGTGTGTGTGTGTGTGTGTGGCCAAATCTCTCTGAGTGAGAGGGCCAGGTCCTATATGGAGTGTGTTGTGTTCTCTCTCTATCTCTGTGTCTGAGTGTTCCATTCTCCCCTGTCACAGACGTACATCTTCACGGACACTCCTGATGTGGAGATCACCTCCAAAGGTAGGGGTCACCAACGGTCAGATTTGGCTACAGAATACCAATCAGCACATTTCTGCTCTGAAATCCCGTGTCTGACCTCTCTGTCTCTCTCTCTCTTCTCTCTCTCTCTCTGTCTCTCTCTCTCTTCCTCTATTTCATTCCTGCCTGCCTGTCACTCTCTCTCCTTCCTTCCTGATTTATGCCTCACTCTGTCACCCTCTCTCGGTATCATTCCGTTATCCTCCTTCCCTATCATTCTGTCTCCGTATCCCTCTCTCTCTCCTCTCCTCTTGATCTCTCTCTCTTTCTCTCCCTCCTTTCTCTGCTGTCGCTAACCCTCTCCCTGGACCATTCTGTCCCTGTCTCTCCTAATCTCTTTTCTCTTCCTTTCTCTCCCTCTGCCTGTTCCTTCTTCCTCTCTCTCTCTCTCTCTCTTTTCCTCTGCCCCCCCCCCCCCCCCCCCTCCCCCACACTTTCTCTCTCTGCGGTTCAGGCTACAATCTCGTGCTGACCAACTGCCCTCCGGAGCACAGCCACCAGGCCCTGTCGTGTAAGATGGCCGCCGAGTATGACCGCTTCATGGCCTCGGACAAGAGGTGAGTCAGCATCTCCCGACACCAAACAAAACAGGATGTTTCTCAACGCCGAGAGAACACGCTACTTCCCCTATCCCCACGGCTTATCTGCTGCCATCACGACCTAGAAGCATGTGCACAGAGGTCTGAATTACCCACCCCCCACCACCACCACCACCACCCCCCACCACCTCCACCACCCCCACCTCTCTTCTTCTCTCTTTCTCACTCTTTTTTTTTAAAGTATATTTTTTGGGCTTTTTGCCTTTATTTGGATAGGACAGTGAAGAGTGACAGGAAGTAAGTGGGAGAGAGAGATGGGGTGGGAACCGGGAAATGACCGCAGGTCAGATTTGAACCTGGGTCGCCGTGGGCGCTCAGACCCGTACATGGTACGGACGCTGCAGCCTGCTGCGCCACGGCGCCCCCCTCTCTTTCTCACTCTTACTTTCCTCACTCCTAGCCGGTGGTGATAAGAGTTTTGTTCTGTGTGCAAGGTTCCAGGGATTTGTGCAAAGCTTGCAAACCTACTGTATTGTGCTTTGGCACAACAGCGCTCTCTACAGGCAGGCAAGTGTAGCTTCAACCCAAGGGACAACTATTACATTAGCATAGATTGCAAAGGTAAACAAATGATCATGTAAGCAGACAGTATCAGCCAGATAAGTATCACCTGCTTCTTTTTTTTTTAAGTATATTTTTTTGGGCTTTTTTATGCCTTTAATGCGACAGGATAGTGGAGAGTGACAGGAAGTGAAGTGGGAAAGAGAGTCGGGGTGGGATCTGGAAAGGACCATGGGGCGGAAATCGAACCCGGGTCGCTGGCGTACGGTGCAGGTGCCCCAGCCAGTTGCGCCACGACTGGGGCCACTGTACCATTCTTTAGCCTATATAGTAGGTCATGGAAATTTAGGTTTTTGTCCTGCAAATAAAAAAATATGACATACAGCAATTTCTTAATTTTTTCACCTATTTCTTGCATTGTTGATCTTATCTGGTTATCGTATTACTTTAATTTATTTGAGTAGTTCAATGCCTCAGGGCTGGAGTACTGAATAGGCCTACTAGACCTCAGGGCTGGAGTACTGAATGGGCCTACTAGGCCTCAGGGCTCGAGTACTGAATGGGTAATGTTATTCACCCCTATCTGAATAGGGCCCCTCAGTCAAATAATAAGGGTAATGTTATTCACCCCTGATATCTGAATAACCCAGTCAAATAACACAGGTCATGTTATTCACCCCTGATATCTGAATAGCCCAGTCAAATAACACAGGTTACACTATGTGTGATATGTCATAATAATAGGACTCCTGTTTAGCTCAAACTGTGTACCGCTGCTGACCCCTGCATGAGGGTTGGATGTGTGTGTGTGTGTGTTAGGAGGTGATGGTGGGGTGGCTTGTGGGAGGGCCTTGTCACGTCTGTGCTAAAAGGCCAAAGTCAGAGGGTCTGAGTCATCTTGCAGTGGTTAATATTTATAAAGCACATTGAAACACAGTTTTCACCACACACACGCATGCGCACGCACGCGCACACGCACACACACACACACACACACACACACTATTTGACTAAGAAAGTACACAGGTGGCACAGAGGCTTGTCTGCCTACACTTCCCTGAAAAAACTTTCCACAGAGTCATTTCAGAAGCCAGTGAATTAACTGCCCCCCCCCCCCCTTTTTAAACAACATGATTTAGAGTACAGGTGTAAACAATACAATAAAGAATAAGTTGGGCATGTGAAAATGGGACACCCTGATAAGATATCCAATAGAGGTCCACCCACCAACCATTCATTGAATATAAAACAATAAATATGTATGGTAAGTACATATACTCTTTTGTTCCTGTGAGGGAAATTTGGTCTCTGCATTTATCCCAATCCGTGAATTAGTGAAACACACTCAACACTCGGTGAACACACAGTGTTATGTCCCCTGCTAGGGGTCAGGGAACTATAACAAAACTAAATAAAGCAAGGGCAAAACACGGCAGAAAATGGTGGATAAATGTGAAAATAATCAATAATTTATTATAATTAAACTAGGCAAAAATTTACATTCAAAACAATATCAAGCAACGGCCAGAAGGCCGCAAAAACGAAGCCAGAAGGCCAAAAACAAAGCTGCCCAATTTCCAGGCCTCTCTCCCAGACTCTCACTCTGAGAGGGACTGGAGACCTGGACGCAGTGTGGGCGAGAGCGGAAAGCGGAGCATGAAGCGTGGCGTGGTAGCAGTAGCGTTCTGCGAGGAACCAAAAAACGAGCCGGCCCCCCTGGAGTGACGTCAACCAGCACCTTTTATAGGGCTGGTCCAGCAATTACGCCCCCTGCTGGAGGGTCTGAAAATGTAATGTGTCTGCTAAAATCGTATCGTATCTCCAGGTTGAAGTTTTGCAGGTATAGAGACCATTGATGTCGTGACAAAGGACATAAGTCCACAATTAAGCCCCCTGCTGGAGTGTCTGAAAAATACAGAGACAGTAGGAACACAAATAGCTAGGGACGTAACACCCCCACCACTAAAAATCAACATATGATGTTGATCAAACAACCCAGTATGTAAAACGAGCAAAACACAGAAATTTCAAACACATAAAATTCTCTTACTGATAAGAGCGAGATAATGTGTCTGCTAAAATCGTATCGTATCTCCAGGTTGAAGTTTTGCAGGTATAGAGACCCTTGATGTTGTGACTAAGGACATAAGTCCACAAGGTATCATCTGAGAAAACCCCGGACAGGATTCTAGCAACCTCTGGACGTCCTTTGCACACGAACCTGGCAAATGACAGACAACAAGTCAAATCTTCCAAAATCCCTGAATTCGGAAGGCGGAGACACGAAACAGGCACATCACAAAAACTCAGTCCATCCTCCTGTAGAGAGTAGGAGGAAACTACAGGACAACAGGCACTGGACTCACACTCTCAGGGTCAGGATCTCTAGAGACGTACGATTTTAACACATTAATGTGACACACTCGAGTTTCACACCACCTGTCCGGCGTACGAAGGACATAGTCTGTGTCACTGATCTTAGACTCAATTTTGTAAGGTCCCAAAAATGTTGCCTGTAGGGCAGACCCAAGCACAGACACTAAAACTCTGTCACCAGCCTGAAAACTACGGTTAACAGACTTGGCTAATGACGGAACTTTTTTCGGTTCACACATTATCATATCTCTGTCAATAGGCAAAGATAGGGCAGAGTTTGAAATTTCAGCACCACTGTGCGTGGACAGCGACCTGGATGATTTACGAATTTCAGCACCATCGGCCGTGGACAGCGGCCGACGCACGGAACCGGAAGAAAACACAATGGGATCCTCAAGTGCCATAAACGAATCACACAAGTCAAAACGTGACTTGCATGCTTGAGTTCGAGCAACTACACACCCTGGACAGACGTCAGGTAAATTGGAGTCTGCTTTGGTGTGTTCAGAAGGTTTCGAAATTACCTGAGGAAGAACTTTCTCATGTGCGAGGTCATTTCCAACAAGAAACTGAATACTGTTCATTGGCAACGGCCAGAATGCCGCAAAAACGAAGCCAGAAGGCCAAAAACAAAACTGCCCAATTTCCAGGCCTCTCCCTCTCTCCCAGACTCTCACTCTGAGAGGGACTGGAGACCATTTTTCTTACTGGTCAGGGATTGAACCGGCAACCCTTCGGTTACAAGTCTGAAGCCCTAACCAGTAGGCCACAGTGGAGTGTAGACAGGAAATTATTGTGTGAGAGATGGGGTGTGTAATTGAGATGGATGTTGCATAGCTTGCTGCTTGTGGCACAGCTCCCCTGCAATGCAAGGTGCCCTCAAGTGCTCAAGTGAATCTTTACAGCGCACTCAGTGCAGTGTTGCAATGCAAGGTGCCCTCAAGTGAATCTTTACAGTGCACTCAGTGCAGTGTTGCAATGCAAGGTGCCCTCAAGTGAATCTTTACAGTGCACTCAGTGCAGTGTTGCAATGCAAGGTGCTTGGCAAAGCAAGAGCACAAATAAATGTCATCATCTCAAGCAGAAAAAGGTGTGGTGGTACAGAAGGGCCAATAAATAAAGACAAATAAATAAAAATAAAAAGTGGGACTTGGTAGAATCGAAAGACCAAAGGAGGCGATGTCTGTAGGTTCCCTGCTGTCCGTCAACCCGTGTCCATCTCAGTGATTTTGCCTGGGAGCAGAAATCCAAGTGTTAAGAGACAGGGTGAGCAGCAGAGGCAGTACATTAGTTATGAACCAAGAACCAACACAGCACTCTCAGCATTTAAAAATGTTAGAAATATATATTTCCCCGACATTACCTTTTTAACTGGATGTTCATATCCACCAATCGAGACGGCGGAGTCGTTGGTCATGTGATGCAGACTTTTTACAAACTTGTTTTCCTCTAGGGTTTTAATAGGTGCCAGATCTCTTCCATGTAATGCACCTTTTTGCTACACACATGAGAAAGTTGAACACAAATATATAATCTTATCTTGGTGTAGTGTGGAAATGGAATTCATGAAATAAATGAAATTCAGAAATGTCAATTTAAATTTGAGCACAAGGATGCTTACCTCACTGGTAGTCCATGGGTCTGCAGCATCAGCCAGAGAGGAACAGGAACCTTTAAACTCCTGATAGTTCTCTTTACACTGTACACCTTGGCTGCTTGCCTGGCTGAACGCCATGGCAACACAGATGAGCAGAGGAAAGGAAAGAGTTCCCATGATGAAGACCACCTTAGGGAGGAAGAGTAAGGGACACAGTGAGAATGATGGAAGACATTTCACTATTTGATGCATCTACAAAACCCTAATGTTTGACTTTGATTTAAATAATAATTAGATTAGCCTACATTGAAAAAACTATAGACCCAGTAGTAGTTCAAAATGATAGTGAGATGAGATTTTTAAGAGAGGTAATCCAGCATTTTTGTTGGTACCCATTTCCTAATCTATTAAACTAACATTTCTAAAAAAAATATCAACAAAGCTGTCATTAGCCAGTGAGCCTTACAGACATACATTGTGCTGGTCATTACCTTTAAGATGAGAATCCCAGATGATCTGTTTCTCCGGTGTGAGAAGTAAAGCTGCTGGCTCTCCAGGGGACTTTTGTTCAATGTTTATTGTTAAAGTTGAGTTTGTAAAACATTAACTTTTGCTAGATGACCTCCTCCACTCCTCCACACAAAGTGTCCTGCCCGAACAAACACTCAACGTGTTCCACAAAAACATTGCACAAGCCAGTGATTGAAGCCAAGAACATTTTGTAAGGGATAATGTCATTATTTGGAAGTCCCGACAGGGCGAACAGGACCCCGATATCACTCACGATTTCACTTTACATCAAATCAATCTTCATTTATATTGTGCCTTTTGTACAGTGTTGCATTACAAGCTACATAACACTAGCCTGACAAGCCAGACCCACATTAAAATGTAGGGTCTGGGCACTCACCGTTCGCAGTGCTCAGTCCGAGGGGCGGGATAATCGGTTGTCTTTCAAATTCCCTCTGCACGCAATAGAACAGCGCTGAGTCCCATGCGTTTTCCCACCAGCGGAGCTAGTTGGCTAGTTCAAACTTTTGCCAACTTAAAACAAGCTTAACTCGTGTCACACTGTTGGCCAAAAGCAACATCCATCTTCTTTGTTTTCAAGTAGCAGGGAATTCAAGCCAAACCGTTGCAACTCTGCCATCAATCATTATGTTAAGCCCGCCTAACGACTCTATACACGATTTGATTGGCCTGATAGAAGTTTAATTTTTCGAGCTCACAAGCCAACGGAGAGTTGCTAGACTAGCCCTGGAAGCAAATGTAATTTGCTGCCGCTAGGGTGCGTCTAGATTTCTAGGCTTAACACAGCAGAAGGACAAAGAAAGACCTGATGCTACAGAGAGAAGGAAGGAATGTGTAACGCACAGCAGTGATTAAACCCATAGGAGTAATTAGAAAAAAAGAATGGTAGAAATGAATACATTAATACAAGTACAATGACTAAATAATAGTAACAAATAATACATTAATACATACAAGTACAATGACTAAAGTAAAAATAAATGTGTTAGTAACTGAATAAAGTTTTAAATATCAAAGTTATCTTCCTTTAACATTGATGTTGCAATACGTCAATACCTGTATAACACAACCACGTTGAAATTACATGAATATTTCCTGTAGGCCTAAGCCTAATCAATATCATTGGAATTACTTGATCAAATTGGGTTATCACAGCTTGAATCATTTTGTTTAAACCAAAAGAGAAATGTTGGACTAATGGACAAGTTCATTCATGTGCAACCAATGTACATGAATGTTGATGATAAAATCAAGTAAATCGAGCGATTCTTCTTCCCAGTGTAGCCCAATCTGCTCCCAACCTGGCAACTGGGAGAAAGTGGAGCTCAGCTCAGCTGCAGCTTTAAGTGCTGTCAGATAGTGGTGTGTGTGTGTGTGTGTGTGTGTGTGAGTGTGTGTGTGTGTGTGAGTGTGAGTGTGTGTGTGTGTGTGTGTGTGCATGCATAGTCAGGACTGAGGCACTGGGACATTGTTTGTCATGTGATGGTGATGATGATGTCAAATTGTGACAGTTTGAACATTCCATATGCTCCCTTTTCCCCTGATGCTAATGAGTGTGTTTAGTAGCTAAATGCTACATGTTGTTGTGTGTGTGTTTTGGCCGGTGCAGGTGGCTGTGTCACGTGGATGATGATAACTACCTGAACCCAGGGGCTCTGCTGTCCCTTCTCTCTGCATTCCCATTGGACAGTGACATCTACGTGGGCAAGCCCAGCCTGGACCGACCAATGAAAGCCCACGAGCTCCTGGAGGCCAATAAGACGGTCAGTCAGCATTCCAACTGTCCCACGATGCAGAAGAGCTCTGTAGTCTGCCTCATGTGTTGGTCCTCTGTATTGTGGTCAGATCTTATGAGTGTTGTGAAGTTGGGTTTCAATAGGCCAAAGGGGAAGAGATGCAGGCCAATCAAAGTGTGGTCACAGGCTAGTGATTTACTTTCTGTGGGTTGGTCAATTATTACTCTTCTTTTGCCAATTGATCCAGATGATTCTATTCTATCTGTCCACTGGGAGGAAGCCATCAGATGTTAGAAGTCAATACTGGCAGGTTTGCAGGTGTGTGTGTGTGTGTGTGTGTGTGTGTATATATGCATGTGTGTGTGTTTATGTGTGTGTGTGTGTGTATATATATGTGTGTATGTGTGTGTGTGTGTGTGTGTGTGTGTGTGTATGCATGTGTGTGT
>NW_027468564.1:49708275-49735775 GCF_046254945.1 Alosa pseudoharengus
TCTCTCTCTCTCTCTCTCTCTCTCTCTCTCTCTCTCTCTCTTTCTCTTGTTCTCTCTCTCTTGTTCTCTCTCTCTCTCTCTTGTTCTCTCTCTTGTTCTCTCTCTCTTGTTCTCTCTCTCTCTCTCTCTTGTTCTCTCTCTCTTGTTCTCTCTCTCTTGTTCTCTCTTGTTCTCTCTCTCTCTTGTTCTCTCTCTTGTTCTCTCTCTTGTTCTCTCTCTCTCTTGTTCTCTCTCTTGTTCTCTCTCTCTTGTTCTCTCTCTCTTGTTCTCTCTCTGTCCTGATTTACGGCCTCTGGACAGCCAAGGGCTCCGGAGTCCCCCAGGGCCCCGACAAGGCCAGAGAGGAGACGCTAACACGCATGAGCAGGGATGGACCTTGAGGGAGGAGGAGGAGGATGAGGAGAGATGAAGAAGAGATAAATGGAGGAGAGAGTGAATGAAAAAGCAAGGAGGATGGAGAGAGAGAAAAAGAGAGGGAAGAAGAGGGGTGTGGTGAAGTGAGAGACGGCAAAGAGAGAGAAAGAGAAAGAGAGATAATGTGTGTGAGAGCAGAAAGAGGGAGGGAAAAGTAAGAAAGGAAAGAGGAGGAGAAGAAAGGGTGAAAAAGAAGAGAATGAAGAAAAGGGGAGATAGAGAGAGAGTGAAAGAGTGTGAGAGTGAAATAACTGGGGCGTCACGGCAACAGGGAATCAAAGAGAGAAAAATAAAAAAAAACGAGAGCAAAAGAGATTCTGTGAAAGAGTGAAAAAGAGTGACGAGCGAAAGCAAAGCAAAAGCATGGAAGATGCAGATGGCCTGTCCAGGGGATCTATTCCCTCCCTCACGCCAGACAAGCCCCTATAAGACACAGACCCTGCAGCCCTGCACGACTGGCCCACCGCTGTGGAGCCCTCACGGGGGGATAAAGTGGAGGGTCCCCAACATCCCCCTCACTAGACCCAGGGGAGACATCTGGTCTGGGGCCTAAGGGAGGTGTGGGAGTGGGTGGAGGGTGGTGATGGAGGGTCTAGTCTGGGGCCTAAGGGAGGTGTGGCTGGAGAGTCTGGTTAAGGTGGCCAGTGAAAACCGAGGGGGCTAGTGTGGATTAGGGGCACTGTTTAGTTTGTCATTGTCTGTGTGTGTGTGTGTGTGTGTGTGTGTGTGTGTGTGTGTGTGTGTGTGTTACCTTGCTGGCCTAAATGAAATCCCTTCATACAGCCCAGTCCATCTCCCATAAAAAGGATATGATGATACAGAGAGGACTGCTCTCTCTCTCTCTCTCTCTCTCTCTCTCTCTCTCTCTCTGTCCCTCCATTATTTATATGCTGCTTTCTCTCATTCATTGGGGTTTTCCTTCTGTCTTTGAACACACTCTGTGTGTGTGTGTGTGTGTGTGTGTGTGTGTGTGTGTGTGTGTGTGTGTGTGTGTGTGTGTGTGTGTGTGTTACAGAAGGAGGTGACGTTCTGGTTTGCCACTGGAGGAGCTGGATTCTGTCTGAGCAGACAGTTGGCCGAGAAGATGGCCCCCTGGGCTAGGTGAGAGTCAGTGCTGTCAGAGGTGTGTGTGTGTGTGTGTGTGTGTGTGTGTGTGTGTGTGTATGTGTGTGCCTGTGTGTGGTTATGTGTGTGTGTTAGGAGGTCACGTTGGGTCAAACAAGAGTTCTTTACCCTGACATGGGCTAACACAGGTAACTCACTGTGTGTGTAACTTAAGTGTGTGTTTGTGCACACACACATATGTGTCTTCCTCTAGCCTTGAACCAGTTGACCAGTTCTGTCTCGTGTCCTATGGAAGTGTGTAGCTCCTTGCATATGTCGTGTACTCTGCCCTCTCCCCAGCGGCCCCCGATTTGAGGAGACCTCTGCGTCCATCCGTCTGCCGGACGACTGCACGGTGGGCTTCATCGTGGAGCGGCGTCTGGGCGTGCGCATGGTGCACAGCCCCCTGTTCCACTCCCACCTGGAGAACCTGCTTATGCTCAGCCCCCGCTACATCTCACAGCAGGTCAGAGGTGAAAGTAATTGTGGTGAATAATGACTTAATATTAATCTTAGACTGGCGAACTTCAGGAAAAACTCAGGAATCAAGTTTATTCTATTACAAGCAGTACAAAAAGGTCTATGGTCTATGTAGGCCTAGCCCAGGCCTGTAGCCAACTCCTCCTCTCCTCAGCTACATCCTTAGTCCAAGTCTAGAAATCTAAATCTCACAAACATTTCAATTTAGTTACTTTTAAATGCTTTAAACAAAGAACAAAATGGCGCCAAGAACAAGCCCACATGATTGGTTCTCCAGTTGGCATCAGACACACCTACTCACACCCACTTCACACCTATCTGAATAGCATGAGGAGAGATATCTTATATATCAGAAATATCACTTATAGCAGTGTTTCTCAAACTTTTTCAGACCAAGGACCACTTAACCAATAAATAGAAACCTCACGGACCACCTAGCTAAAAAATAAAAAACAGTAGACCTACTTCAACAGTATATTACACAGTAGACATACTCACTGAACAACCTTTCTTATTGTCTTGGTACCTTGCTTATTGTGTCAGAGGACTCATATGATTTAAACTGGCGTAGCTTACACAGTGTTGCAGAACTGTTTGGATTTACATACAAGTTGGTTCAATATTGCAAACAACTCATCTATATTATATTTTACCACGTCTGCCCGCGGACCACTTGGGATAGCTTGCGGACCACCAGTGGTCCCCGGACCACACTTTGAGAAACACTGACTTATAGAATGTTCCAAACATTCTCACAATCAAATCATTACAATCCTTGTACTGAGACTATCACAATGATACCGAACATGAATACATTTACATTTCATGACACATGGATACATTATATCAAGGTAGCATCCTTTGTCTTGTGTAAGTGATAGGCCTTAAACCAGCACATTAGCATTTGATTGGGGGAGGGGATGGTGTCTTTGTTTAAAACCAAGAAGGGTTACATGGCTAACTAAAAGTGGTCTTGAAGTTAAATTATTATCCATTTTAACCATACATTTATTGCTATCAATTCCCCCTTTTCAAGTCTGAATGACTTGAATTTTAACATAAGATTCCATAAACATGAGCATTCTTGAACAATTTTACAATTTTTTTTTTTTTTTATAAAGTCCATAATCAGTCCATAATCAATGTAAGTGTGTGCGTGAGCAAGGAAAGCAGCGTTCAGCATACATCCTTTCTTGCGTTTCTCTTCCGTTGAAGAAGGGTCCTCTTATGAAACTTGAATGTGTCTGCATTGTTTCAGTGTAAGTGTATGCGAGTGCAAAGGGTGTGCATGCAGGCCGCGTTCGGCGTGCACCCTTGTGTCAGTCCAAACAGTCCATGAACAATGGGCCATGAGTGTCTTTGATGATGCGGAGTGCGATGCTGCTTTCGGCACCCCTTTTCGTTGCTTTCAGTCAGTCCAGTTTTGTTGCTTCCAGAGTCATGGCAGTTGGTTCTGCCACAGGTTCCGTTGGACCTGTGGTTCCTGAGCCTCGTCCAGTCTCGTCCAATGACTGGCCTGGCTGGCCACTGCTGCTGCTCTGGGCAGAGTTGTCTGGTCCATCAATTTCGTCCAGTGGCATGGCCTGGTCTCCACGGCTGCTGGGTTGTACTGGCGTGGTAGCTGAGCCTGGTTGGTGGAGCCATCAGCCATCTTGAAAGGATCTTCTTGAGATGTTTGCGTAGTGGTAGTCGAAGACAAAGGCATGTCACACCTCCCTTTGTCCCTTCTGGCATGAAAGAGATTCTGGAGAGACTGGAGAGTGGTTTCACAACAACTTTGAGAGACATTAGCATGAGTGTAAACAGAGTCAAACAGTGTCTTGTGAATGCAGATTCACAAGTCAACAAAAGTATGCTAATGTATTCAGTTTCTCAATTGGAGACAGTCACACCTATGGGTCTTCTAACATAGCAGGGCTATTTACCTCCAAACAGACATTTGCATCTATTGACAAAAGGCCAATATAAAGAAAATAAATAAACTTTGGTTAAGTTTAGATGTTTAAAAGAAAATAAAAAATCCACAGACTCACGTGGGTAGGATATCCCTTTCTTTAAAGAGATTTTGCATTAGAAGTGAGGGTCAGTAAAACAAAACATTAGGCATTTAAAACAAAATGACAATTTGAGCAATGAAACCAGTAAACTTAGAAAAGAAAATATTTCAAGTCAATACCATCTATCTCCCCCTTTTTATAGTTTCTTAACTATAACCAAATAAAAGTAATTTCAAACATAAGGAAACTCAAGTTGTGGGTATGAATCCATTTAATTGAACATTTGCCCACATCAAACAAGGTGTAAACATGTAGCAAACATTTCCCATTGGCATACAAGCAAAAATAAAAAATATGTCTTAACATGTTAACCCCAAAAGGTGTCCCTCAAATGAAAGAAAGAAAATGGTTGATCTCCCCAGTGAAGTTCCTTTTGTGTCCATGGGGGAGAAGCTGGGGGGTTGGTTATAGTATACAGTGATGCACTCTATGAAGCAGGAGACCGGGGTTGGATTCCTGCTCACTGCAACAATTTTAAAGGTGCATTTCTCACAGCTAAACCAAGCTAGATAGAGATAGTATAGAGAGATAGAAGGTTGGGCTTGTGGAACTATAGGCTACATGGTCCTCGCTTTAGATTGGGGGGCTGCAAAATGTACTACAAATAGGTAAGAAAGGTCTTATAAGCGTATTAGTTATCCACCTTTTTGTCTTATACACCATTAACAAGCATTAACAAGCTGCTTGTTAACACTTACAACTGTTAACAAATATGCTTGTAAGTAACCTAAAAGGCTGCTTATTAACACTTACAAGCTGCATGTTAACAGTTAGTTAATGTTATTAAAGGATAACAACAGTTAACTAACTGTTAGTAATGAATTGTTAACTGCTTATTATGCACTGTTAATACCTAATAAGCACATGTTATTCTAAAGCGTTAACAAAACTACTTTGTCCTTGATCCTGATAAGATTATAAACTTGCAACAATTCCTCACCCATACATTTCAAAACAGAAGGACTTGAAACAAAAAATGGAAACAAACACATATAAAGAAATAAACAAATTTCACACACACAGGGCCGGCCCACACGCGCATTCATTCATACTGGACACACACAGCTCCATGGAGCTGGAGGACAACTTAAATGGCTGCAGGAAGAATTTCCTGCTTAAAAAACAAAAGAAGTTTAGTCAAGCCTTTTCGGTTAGCTCATATTAGCTCAAAGACAAAGACAGCTAGACGCCCCTAGCTGTTTTCACACTTGAAAAAGGTTATAAGCCTACGACATGAATCCTGGATTCATCATATATCAGTCTATTAATACTTGAGTGTAGATGTACAACAAAACAACACATCTACTCAAAAACAAAACAAGACTAGTGTTAGCTTAACACTTTGGATTCTAGCCGCTCATACACTCTTGGTGATAAAAACAAAAACAGCAGCGCCAAGTTCTGTCTAATATTCTGTTTTGGTAATGAAGGAATGAATGTTCTGTAAACAAAAAGGGGCATAAGCTACGTAGCTTCTTAGGACCTGGCGTCCCTAAAACCGCGGAAAATAGGTCGCACACGAACCACCGTGTTTAATACTGAGCTGCCTAGCAAACTCTCTAACCTATTTACTCTTTATATCCAATAAAGAGGCTCCTTATCTGGATTGGCTTTCAATCCAACACATATGTCCGACGCTTTACAAAATATGGATTAATTCGTCTTGTGCGACGTTTTGCCAAAATGGGGGAAGCACAAATTTGTGTCCACTATTAAGTTACGGTTTTGCCAAAATGTTGCCAAAATCGGGGAAGCACAAATTTGTGTCCTCTATTAAATTACGGTTTTGCCACAAATGTCTACTCACTCAGAATGCCTTTTCCGATATCTTAACGCCCGTTCCAAACTGTGGTTAGCAGGAACCGCCCGGATTTACAGATCCACCTTCGTTCATCACCAAAGAAGAAATGCAGATAAAAAGCGTCCTTACCTGGGAGCTGTCACCAGAGCAATGAGAAAAAGAAAAAGAGAAAAAAACTGCGGCATCTTAGAATCAGCGACAAAAGTATATTATCTCTGCGGTTGGAACCTCCATGAAAGTAATTGGTAAAGTAAATCAGGAATCAAGTTTATTCTATTACAAGCAGTACAAAAAGGTCTATGGTCTATGTAGGCCTAGCCCAGGCCTGAAAGGCCTAGGTTGGCCTGTAGCCAACTCCTCCTCTCCTCAGCTACATCCTTAGTCCAAGTCTAGAAATCTAAATCTCACAAACATTTAAGTTTAGTTACTTTTAAATGCTTTAAACAAAGAACAAAATGGCGCCAAGAACAAGCCCACATGATTGGTTCTCCAGTTGGCATCAGACACACCTACTCACACCCACTTCACACCTATCTGAATAGCATGAGGAGAGATATCTTATATATCAGAAATATCACTTATAGAATGTTCCAAACATTCTCACAATCAAATCATTACAATCCTTGTACTGAGACTATCACAATGATACCGAACATGAATACATTTACATTTCATGACACATGGATACATTATATCAAGGTAGCATCCTTTGTCTTGTGTAAGTTATAGGCCTTAAACCAGCACATTAGCATTTGATTGGGGGAGGGGATGGTGTCTTTGTTTAAAACCAAGAAGGGTTACATGGCTAACTAAAAGTGGTCTTGAAGTTAAATTATTATCCATTTTAACCATAAATGTATTGCTATCAGAGGTCACGCCTGCCATAACGGCAATCCCCCCCCCCTTCTGACAGCACACCTGGGCGACACACCTGACTAACACACAGGTTGACATTTCAACCAGGGTCGCTGTGTGATTTTTTTTTTGTGAGCGCTCCCCATCTGACATTAAAAAGGCAACCAATTTTTATCTGGAGATGTTAAATCATAAGTGGGCAAGAGCTTGATGAGGATGTCCAGTCAAAAACACTGAGAACGTGTGGTTCCCCAGCAATGTAGCTGAAAGAGTTGCTGCATACACAGTATCATTACCTTAAAAATTATATTTTTATTTGATTTGATTTAAAAGACCTCTAAATGACCCTATACTGCTCCCTTCACTTGCTGTACTTACAGTATTGCAGACGTACATTTTAGTTGTCAGGATGTCTCTCTGGGTCTTATTGCAATGCGTTGCCCACCAGGGTTTTCGTTGTCCGGTAATTACCGGACATTGGCCGGAAAAAAAATGAAATGTCCGACAAAATTAAATCTCTCTGGTCAAATTGTCAGATTAAAATTGGCTAATAATCCCGTCCCCCTAACGGAATCTGAATTAAAGAATAAGCCTTAAAATGTAAGCCTATATTAAAGCAATACGTCCTCTGGCTATGTTTTTAAATGTACAGGCTCTACCATTTAAAAGCTATTAAACAACATGCATAGCCTATGCTGCATTTCAAATAGGAAGCGCACGCGTCCATGTTAAACAACGAACAAATGAGTGAGGAGGTTCAAACATGGCCAGGCCCAGGCAGACTAGCCTTAAACGTTTTTTCAGAGGCCAGACGCGATGGATGATGATACATTGGTAACGTCTGAAGCCTCAGATGTCCGGTCAACTCCACCACCACCAGATAAAAAGCAGTGTCGGGCGTAGCCTATCTGTCGGAATCATGACGTTGGAAGTGGAGTTGCAAGGTTGCGGCCGCTCCAAGACACTGTCATTCTCCGTGTACACTGGACATGCAACTGTGTTCTGTACCCAAAGCATACAGTAGGCCTGTGCTTTCTCTGTCTATGATCTGCAGGGTTAGGGCCTCCTCGACGAGGAGATTGCTGGTCTGCGGATAATTTCCGGCACAATTAAACGGTATCATTGAACTGCGGACCGAAAGAAAAATAAACTAAACATTTCCCAGAATAGGAAACATTTCTTTATTTATTGTTATCAAATAAAGAGGCATATCATTAGGGGGTAGTGGTGTGAGCGCTCATTCTTGTGTGTGCGCATCTGTGCAAGTTAAACAGTGGAACCACTGGAGATAACGTGGGTAACAGCAACAAACAACGTAGCCTTTTTAAAACAATGAACGAAGCGGACTCTTGCTGTCCATGAAAACATAGATACTGGCTAGATCTTGTTAGGCATGTTTACGTAAGTTAGGCTAATGAACATGTTGCATTCTATTCAGCCTGATTATTACATTCTTAAAGCTATAGCCTGTCTCCAGTTTTCCTAAACTTGACTCGGTAATTAAGAAGCGATAATAGGATATTTGACTGGCATATCATCAAAATGTCCGGAAAACGAAACCTCTGCCGGTCACTTTGACCGGCACCATTTTTTCCTAGCGGAAACTCTGTTGCCCACACACTGTTAGCATCTCTCTCTCTACCTGTTTAGCTAGCGCTTTTGTGCCTCTACTGACGAGATGAGACGCTTGCTCTGAGACACACACACACACACACACACACACACATACAGTGTGTCGGATATCGTCTGCAGTCTCTACTGACGAGATGAGACGCTCGCTCTGAGACAGACTCCTCACTCTAAACCACTCACTCCCTCAGCTGTCACACCTAACTCCACTCTCGCTGGCTCGTCTTCACCAACTCAACTCAATCGTGCTGCACACACACACACACACACACACACACACACACTTACTCACTCACACACTTACTTACTCTCTCTCACACACACACACACACGCACACACACACACACACACACACACACACTTACTCACACACACACTTACTCACTCACACACACACACAAACATACTCAGTCACACACACACACACACTCACTCTCCCACTTCCTGCTCAGCCCCTCACCAAACCTACATGCTCTCACAAATGTTGAGTAATAGCGCGTTTGTAGCCTGTTTATGCCACCGTGTTTAAGTGTGAGTGTTGTGGTTGTGAGTGTTGTGGTTGTGACTGTTTGTGAGGTGTTTGGCATCATTTGGCAGGACAGTGAGAAGTGGACTAGAGATGAGGTTGGTAATGACCTCGGACTGGACTTGAAGCTGGGTCCCTGTGGGTTCTGAGCCCAAAGTAGTGGTGGTAGTAAGTTTATTTATATAGGGTGCTACCCAAAGTCCATGAACAAAAACAATTATTTATAAACCATTATGTGGTTTAAGACTATAAATGGCTATGGTCCTCCAGTACTGTTATCTAAATGCTTAAGATGGTCTATAACTGAGCAGAGTGAAACTTTGTTCCTGCCCGTGGCTAATTCATTAAGTTCTTATTACTCATTTTTAACAAGGGAACATGACTGTGTCAACAAGCTACTTAGTGAGCATTAAAGTCTAAACTATTTTTTTAATACTAAGTTTAGGACAGCTGTGTTGCTGTGAGACATAGAGAAGCACTTTCTTCACTCACTCACTCACTCACTCACTCACTCCTTCACTCACTCACTCACTCACTCACTCACTCCCTCACTCACTCACTCACTCACTCACACTCACTCACTCTCACTCACTCACTCACTCCTTCACTCACTCACTCACTCACTCACTCACTCACTCCCTCACTCACTCACTCACTCCTTCACTCACTCACTCACTCACTCACTCACTCACTCACTCACTCACTCACTCACTCCCTCACTCACTCACTCACTCCTTCACTCACTCACTCACTCACTCACTCACTCACTCCTTCACTCACTCACTCACTCACTCACTCACTCCCTCACTCACTCACTCACTCCTTCACTCACTCACTCACTCACTCACTCCCTCACTCACTCCTTCACTCACTCACTCACTCACTCTCACTCACTCACTCACTCACTCACTCACTCACTCACTCCCTCACTCACTCACTCACTCACTCACTCACTCACTCTCACTCACTCACTCACTCACTCCTTCACTCACTCACTCACTCACTCACTCACTCTCTCACTCACTCATTCACTCACTCGCTCACACTCACTCACTCACTCACTCACTCCTTCATTCACTCACTCACTCACTCACTCACTCCTTCATTCACTCACTCACTCACTCACTCACTCTCATGTCTTTTAGTGGCATTTCAAATGTCTTCCCATTTCACTCTCCTCCATCACAGATACACATACATCACATGATATTTCTCTTCGGCCCAATTCACTCTATCTATATCACATTTCTTCCTATAAGCATGTGTGCATATCTTCATAGGTGCCCTTGATCGCACACATTCATACTATTTTGGTTTGCTTGCTCTGTGCTGTGTGTGTGTGTGTGTGTGTGTGTGTGTGTGTGTGCGTGCGTGTGTGTGTGTGTGTGTGTGTGTGTGTGTGTGTGTGTGTGCATGCTTATTAAATGGAACGCTGTGCTTTCTGATTCAAGGTAACCCTCAGCTATGGGCTGTTTGAGAACAAGATGAACAGCATTGAGCTGAAGGGAGCCTTTTCCAAGGAGGACGACCCTTCAAGGTCAGTCCCATCTCCCGCTACAGCTCTCCATTAGGTTCCTCTTAGCCATGCCGTCCATAAATCATGCATATCTGCCCCCAGATTCTACTACGGCAGAACATGTAGAGCAATCACATCTTGTCCCCTCACATTCTCTTCTCTTCTCTCTCTCTCTGTCCATCTCTCTCTCCATCTCTGTTTCTCATTCACTCTCTCTCTCTCACACTCATATATATTCACTTCACTATGTTCTTTCATCTAATAAAAGTTACAATTCATATGTCTCATGTGCTTCTGCGCTTCTGTGAATATTGCAATCTATGTAATGAATTTACTTTCATTACATAGATTTCATTACATGCTTTCTTTTTTTCTTTCTTTTTTTTCTTCCCCCCTCTTACTCTCATTTCCCTATGGCTAATGGTAACAGCAGAAGTGCTCAAGTGTAGTGTGTGCAGACAGGTCACCATTCCCTCTGGCACTGCAGACAGTTAAAAAGCCAGTCAGGAGGGTAACACTGAATCTCAATAAATCTGCCCGCCCTTATCTCCCATAATTCCACTCACCGCTGGTGCTCTCTCTGCGTCCTCCCCACTTTCCCCCTCTTGTTTATGTACCGCACGTCACTATGGGTTACCATGAACACGTCCAAGGGCCCGTCGTGTGGCCTGGGGTGTTGTGTCTCGCTTCCTCGATTCATAGAAAGCGCTTTTGCCTTGAAGTGTAGTGCAAAAAAAAAAAAAGAAATGTCAAAGTTTGTGTCTCCTCTTGTTCTTCTTCTTCCTGCAGATTCAAGACGGTCCACTGCAGGCTGTACCCATTCACGAGCTGGTGTCCTTAAACAAATAATAAAAAAAAAAACTGTAAAGAACTTCAACTTCCAGAAGCAACTGTGGTCACCTGCTGAAAGCTAAGCTAGGCTACGCTAGACTGTGCTAAGCTTGTGTACTGTGGGTCTCGGGCTCACAGGGTTGAGCTCCTCCTTTGAACCCTCTCCTCTCCCCGTGTCCCGAGTTTTGTATGGCCTGGGGGCGTGTTGAGGCCTCAGATCTGCTGAAGACTAATAGGATATTGCCTTGCGGGAGGCTCAAAGCACAAAAAATCCCTTAACTGGAACCCCCTCTTCATCTGGGTGCACGCTGGAGGACCAAGGCTTCCCACAAGCCCCCCTGAGATCTTATAGGAATCATAAAAGGTCAAGGAGGCAGCTGTGGCTCTTAAGGCATATTTCCATTTTAAGCATGTGAGGGTGAGAGAGATTTATGTAGATCCTTGAGGTGAGGACTGATTTTTTAATACAGCACTTTTTGATGAATTTATATGAGATTTCAATGCATTTGATTTATTGGTCTGTATTTTTTCCATATTGGAATGGACACAGGGTTTTGTTTGATGTCATTTTAAAGCTTAACCTGGTTCAACAGATGAGTTCTTGCAGCTGTTTGTTTGTTTTAGAGAGCATTCAGCCATGTAACATAGCTAAAAACATGAACATTTCTATGATTTTTTTATTGTGTTTTTTACCATGTTTTAATAGAGAAATACTGTAGCGTCGGTGGATGTTCATGTCTAACGTTGAATGAGTGTCTCCCAGAATGCAGTGCGAGTGAATGCTAGAATGTGTAATGTCGGTTATAATAGTTGTAGTTACGTTTAGCATGTTGTGTATTTGTTAGCGTGTTAGTCTCTTTAGTTGTACCTCATGTGTTTATCCTCGTGTTGATGTGTGTGGTAAACCCTTATTGTGTGTAGCATGTGCGGCTGAGACTACCCCTGTGTTGCCCTATGTAGTTGTCTGTGTCCGTATGAGTCTTCCTGTTCCAATAAATGGCCGTCCTGGCCAAAGGTGAATCTTGTCTGAGGGTGAGATCGCTACATTGGTGTCAGAAGTGGGATGGGCCCCTCCAGGGGCGCGAAGATCTACGCCAGATCAAGACGGAGAAGAAGGCCGAAGACCAGACCAGCAAGATGGCGGCGGACCTCAGCAGATGTTCCAATGGTCCTTTTAAGGACTAGCCAGCTCGCTGAGCTCGCCACTTCGGAGGATGGGGGACTTTCCGGCCCGGCGCGGGACCTGTGCAGGCGACCAGCGGGACCAGCCCTGCACAGCCGACGAGAGCTGCCAGCGCTGGAGGAAGCGGCCCCGGCTGAGGAGTTCCCGGCTCGACGCCGATGTCGATGCTGCCGTCATCCGAGGATCTCATCCATAGAGAGCGCGAACTCTCTGACGACCTTGGAACACGACCACAGCGGCCGGGTTTACACCGCCAGCTACGGAAGAGCGTCAGCTGCCGGTCGAGAGTGTGATGGAGTCATAGCTGCTAGTTCGGGAGCTTGCGGTGCTCCAGCTAGTGACCAAGAGGGTAACGTCGACCTGTAGAGCCTTGGGAGCTATCGTTTTGTGGACTGTTGAAGTTTGAAGTGCGCACGTTCGACACAAGTCGGCGCAATGTTTTTCATGTTTTGTGTGTGAGTTCCTGTGTGTCCCGAGCCTGCTGAGAGGGTCGGGGTCTCCATTTCCCGCCACAGTGGAGCATCGTTGTGCTTGAGAGACAGCCGACAAAAGTTCTACAAGAGGGCAGCGCGAGGAGGGACCTCGACGTGGACTGCTGACCGCCTGGAGATCGGCACACTGTGGACAGGTGGCAACGGCCACGAGCTGTCACAGTAGCCAGAGGGGGCTACCGAACGTCCAGGGGTTCCAGCGTATCCGGGGGTTCGGCTTACAGTGGGACTGTTTGCTGCTGTTTGAGGTAGTGCAGCTGCACGGCGGGAAACTGAGGGCCCAAGCGACACCACGACCCACGTCTGGCCGGTTCTGGTGCTTGTTCGGGGGAGAACTGACGTGACAGAGGCAGCCGAGAGCCCTTCCAGTCGGGATGGGTTATCGTGCAGCCGGAGGCTTTCCGGTCACTTGGACTAAGCACTGGGATTGACACCGACGCAGCCGCGAGCGGTGAGCTGAGCTGTCATTGCCGGGGACAACAATGGCTCGGGAGGGGGTTATGTAGCGTCGGTGGATGTTCATGTCTAACGTTGAATGAGTGTCTCCCAGAATGCAGTGCGAGTGAATGCTAGAATGTGTAATGTCGGTTATAATAGTTGTAGTTACGTTTAGCATGTTGTGTATTTGTTAGCGTGTTAGTCTCTTTAGTTGTACCTCATGTGTTTATCCTCGTGTTGATGTGTGTGGTGAACCCTTATTGTGTGTAGCATGTGCGGCTGAGACTACCCCTGTGTTGCTCTATGTAGTTGTCTGTGTCCGTATGAGTCTTCCTGTTCCAATAAATGGCCGTCCTGGCCAAAGGTGAATCTTGTCTGAGGGTGAGATCGCTACAATACTATGTAGAGAGTGAACTCTTATGTATGTTTCTATGTCATTTGCCATTGACAACATTACCTACATATAGGCCTGCTGTATCACTGCATTTTCTCACTTCAAAGCAATGTAACCGTGGCTTCCCAATTTGAATATGAATGTTCTTACGTGAATGAAACATATTTTTAGTATTCTTTAAGGCCATCATGAAAAAAATAACTCAGTTCCACCTGAATAAAGACCCTGACAAGCAAACCAAGTGATAGTCTATTTTGTTTCACCTTTTTGTGTATAGGCCCACATAACATGAAAAGTAAACCATTTGGATTGAGGCCAAAAGACAGAACTGCCTGGTTTTGATCCCCCGCTCTCCTAATTAGGAGGTCTTCACAGATATTCAGCATGTCTCATGAATAACCTGTTGCCTGAGGCAAGTCAAGTTTATACCTGCGTCTCTGCACTCTGAATCTGATCTCTGCAGTCCCCCCCCCCCCCCCATCATTATATTGTAATTGGGCTGCATTTATAGAACTCTTATCCACTTTGAGATAACCCACAGAGCTTTAGCTCACATTTCCCCACCAGCCAGCAGTGGAGTGCACCATGCAATGGCCTCTTTACTACTAGAGCAGGTGAGATTTGACACACCCAGAGAAAGACAGTAGCTCTCTTTTTCCTAATCGACTACAGCCATTATTATATTCAACACAATCATACATGATTTATTGCCAGGGGATACTGTTATAGCCAGTGTACATTCACTGGAGTTTTGCATGATAAAGTTTTTTTTGATGACTCTTACCAATACCACACATAGTTTTAGATCATCTAAACGACAGACCGGTCAGCTGATGTGGTTGAGGATTCATCTGTGTGTCATGAGAGGTCAGCTCTGCCTTGAGCTACCCCTGATACTCCTGAGTCCTTAATGACTCAGTTTTACTCTTCAATATCTTTTCTCTTCTCTCGCTCTCTCTGTCTCTATTACTCTCTTTCACTCCTTTCTCTCTCCCTTTCCCTCCCTCTTTTTTCTCTCTCCACCTTCGTTGTCTCTGTTCCTCTCTTTCTCATCGAGCGTCTCATCACTGTTCTGCATGTCTCCACACACTCACGTTTCACTGGTCACTAGTTCAGGTCAGAAATGTGTAAATGTGTACTCTTTAATTGCATTTGCATGAACAAAACTTTATCATACAATCACAGAAAGGGGCCATGCAACCTTGTCCTGACATCAGTGCCCAATGAATTACTCCTCTGGTGGTTTTGTTGCTGCTGTTTGGAGTAGGAGGATTGCTGGATGGGGTCGATAGCTCAGGTCCTTCCTTCAGAAACGGCCCTCTGGGACCTGTACCTGTTTGATGGCGGAAACACAAACGGATAAATGCCTGGGGATAAATGTTGAGAGTGTGTGTATGTGTATGTGTGTGTGTGTGTGTGTGAGTGTGAGTGTGAATGTCTATGAGAGGGTAGTCCATGTTCGGGACAGAGGAATGTTTTTTTTTGTGTGTGTGTGTGTCTATTAAAAAGTACATATATGATTGCCAACCCCAAGCCCCACCTGACCCCATCAACGCGGCAAAATGGTAACTTTACCACGGCCACGCTACATTTCCCATCTCAGTCCGCTGGATCAGATGTTTTAATTCATATGTCGGTCTGTTTATGACTTGTTTCTGTGTGGCTATTTTGTTTTGAATCTATGATCTTCCTTCCTTGTCGAAAAAGAGAGGCATCATTAAAGATGAAAAACGTAATTTCTTCCCATTCATGGCTGGTGTAGATTGAATTGTATTGTCGCATTCTAAATTAATTAATGTTAATGAGGGTTTGAATATTTTGCCCTGAGCTCTCACCATGCTCCATGTTACTCAACCCCCCCCCCCCCCCCCCCACGCACACACACACACCTTTACATTTAATTTACATTTTATGTGCTAAAACAAGATCAAGAACAAGGAACAAGAACATGGTATCAAGTCAAATTTATTTTTTATGGTATGTTGGCCCTTTTCCTAGAAGGAGACTGGTCATCGTGCTGGCCATTGTCATCAGCCTTTCTTTTTCTGTTTGAAGGCTTCTTTGGCATGTCTCTCTCCTCCGTGACGTTAACAACCACTGAGAAGTAGAGGGTGTTGTCCTGGTTATAAGCTGAAAACCGCCACAGCCCTGGGATCTTCTCCCCGCCAGAGTGTTCGATTGGGGTAAACACTTCGTAGAACTTCTGTCCATCTGCTGACACCTGGGCACTGTACAGGGTAGTGGGGCCCAAATCGGCATTTCTGTCCTCCGCCTCTTCAGGGTGCCACGGTACTTCGAGAGGGACAGGGGGCATCATCTGAGGCCTTTGTTTTTGCATAGCTACCTGTGATCGGTAGACTGTGGCCTGTGAGTCCGGTTTGAAGACAGGGCATCTTGAGCCAGTGTAGGCTTTCCAGGCCTCTTTAACCCGATGGTCACCTGGGGATGGCTGGTAGGGGGCCTTAATTATTTTCAGGCTTGGGCGGTCAGCTGGAGGCACATAAACATGAGCGCCTCTGAGCCGCTGGTGGAGTGCTGGGATTCTCCCTGCGATGCAGTGCAGCTTCTCCAAACTCAAAGTTTCATCTGGTCTCATATTGGTCACCAGAGCATAGACCCGCTGGCTTAGGCCAGTTGATGAACTGGTACCTATGGAGCATAGAAATGGTAATCAACTTAAGAAAACTAAGAAAGTCTTAAGAATTTTTTATTTCAACTGATATAAAATAGTACTTATTAGCCAACTTCCTTTCTGAAAGTTTCAGGTCTAAAACATTAGTTTGAATCACACTGTACCTGGATGATCAGGGTTGGGTGGTAAGTGAAAACAAAGTTTCAAGATGTAGCGATCATCATAAACTGCATATTCCATGTTTTGTTTTTTGTGTAAAAGTAAAAGTCCTGGAGGAATCTCTATCTGTGTGTCTCTCTGTCTCTCTATCATGAGTTGTGTCTGAATCTGAAGTTGCAATGTTGGAATTCTTCACCAAAATTCTACTTTGCATAGAACTCACTTATGATAGTGATAGTTCTGGAATATCACCATGGCAACGAAGTAAAGCTAAAAATGAAAAGTAAACAAGGGAATGTACAGGAAAAAAATAAATAGCCAGCCAACATAATATGTAGCCTATATTATAGTGTTTTGAAAGCCTGATGTGATATTTAATCATGTTCACCATGATACAGTTTGTGTATTGTGTTTCGAAATGTAGACTTGACATTAAATGAACAAAATTTAGTTTTGATCAGAAAATTATTTGGCATGTTGCTGTGTTTAGAAAAAGGATTTTAAGGATGAGTAAATACCACCCTATAAATTTACATAAGTTTCATTGCCATTCTTTCTTTCTTTCTTTCTTTCTCTTTTTTTTGCTTTGCATGAACAGAAAATGTAACGTTTGTGTGTGGTACTAGGCAAAGATAGATAAATATCACAGCAATATGGCACTATGTTTGTTACAGAAGAACTTTGAAATAATACAAATAAATAATAATAATTTTAAAAATAATAAAAAAGAGGAAATACATATTCATTTCAGTTTAGTTGTGTTAAAGAGTCTTATTGCTGAAGGGTTGTTTTTGAAGCGTGTAGTTTAAATTCTTATAGATCTGTAATGTCTTTCAGAGGGGAGAAGCTGGAAGAAGTGGTGGTGTGGGTGAGAGGGATCTCTGGTGATTGTGGAAGCACAGTTTAAGATGGGCTCAGAGTAGTAGCGTGGACTGTAGGGAGGTCACACCCAATTATGTCAGAGGGCAATTCCACGGAAAATTGACTTTTTGTCACATCCATAATGCCAGTGAAATGCCTTGGCATTTGTATGATGTGAATGATAATATTCATTTTTTGTGCATTTTTTTCTCATTTACATTCTCCAGCCAAAAATAGCAAATGCTCAAATTTCATGTAATGATTCACATCACACCATACCATCACATTTTATTGGTGTTATGGATGTTACAAAAAAATGTAATTTTCCAAGCCCCAGAGGCTTTGGTGTCAACTCGCTCTAATTTCCCTTTTAGTGCGACAGTCAGAACTCCCATACAAGACGGTGATGGATGACGTGATGACACTCTCACTGATGATGGCTTTTTAGAAATGCACCAACAGATGTTTGCTCACATGAAACTTTTTAAGTTACCTAGGAAATAGGGTATTTGTTCAGCCATCTTGATTATTTGAGTTTATGTGTTAATTTCCCACCTCAAATTGTTGCTGATGTACTTGTATGAACCAAGGAATTTGAAGGAGTCTGCCAAGGTTATGGGCTGGGCACCAGTGTTGGGGAAGTTACTTTTAAAAAGTAGTGTTTGCTCGTTACTCGTTACTTACTCAAAAAAGTAACCCGTTAGGAATTTAAAGGAGTCTGCCAAGGGCTGGTCACTTAATAACTGGGGCAATGGCATTAGGCCTCCTCCTCAAATAGTCTTGAGATTGTTAAGATGAAGCGTGTTATTGCTGCACCAGTCTACAGCCCAGTTCACCTCTTTGCAATATTGTGACTCATCAGTGTCACTTATGAGGCCAATGATGGTGGTGTCATCTGCATATTTGAATATTTGTACTGAGTGGTGGTGAGATATCAAGTAGTTGGTATAGATGGAGAATAGCAGAGGAAATAGCACACAGCCTTGTGGAGCACCAGTCTTGAGAGTCACAGTGCATGATGTAGCGTCATTAACCTTGACTGATTGAATACTGTTCCTTAGACAGTCCAGTATCCAATGGCACAGAGCTGTCAAGTCAAGTCAAGTTAGTTTTATTTAGTATAGCGCATTTAACATGCACAGAGTGCAACCCAAAGCGCTCCACATACAAGACATTGACAAAAGACAAAAGACAATAAGACAAAAAATGCCAGACGGAGCGGCGTAGTCGCCAGCGTTGACACCAGATGACAAAAACATTTAAAAAATAACAAACACAAAAGATGCCGGACGGAGCGGCGTAGTCGCCAGCATTCCGGTGACACTAAAACATACAACACAGCAAATTGAAAATAAATAAATAAAATAATAATAATAATCATGTTAAAATTAGTCCAATTTCCAACCGGCTGAAAAAGTCCAAGGGCAGTGATGACCTACGTGAAACTGCCAATGCAAGACCAACAAAGTTATTTCACTGACCAACTCAGAGAATTTACTGGCAGTCGGGAGAGCAGAGCACCGGAAGAACAACAGTCTGAAGTCATGATGGGCGATCTTCCTGCTGATCAGCAGCTCGGTGGCTTTAGCAAGGACCGTTTGTTGCTTCATGGCTCCCGACGTCGCCATCAGAGCTGAAGTTGATTAACAAGATACGTGCATAGGTGTCGCTCGATTCCAGGTGTTGCATAGTGAAGTGAACAGCCAGGTTGATGGCATCTTCCACAAATCTGTTGGTAAGCAAACTGATGAGGATCCATCAGTGGCGAAACACAGGATTGTAGATAGGAAAGTACCTAGTGACAATGGCCCCACATTTTTGAGATACCCCTACCGGAGGTAGAACTAAACCCAACAATGTTTTTCCTCATCTCTAAGGTCTCCCATATATGAAATGGATTCTTGGCTAAAAATATTTTACTGCTAAGATTGTTAAATTAACAGATATTGTTATACACCCCAAAACCAAAAAAGGACTAAAATATAGCATGTCCGTATGGGAGTTAAGGCATATAAACTAGTGCAGATCAATCACACAAGCTCCGAGAACTTTGAAACTTGGCATGTGTATAGTCAGGAAGTTGCTTTACCTACTAGAAAAGACTGGATGTCAATATCTTGATGTATGGAATGAATAGAGACATGTAAACATACACCTAAAATAAGCGGACATGCAAAAAATGAATATCTATGCAAAATGTTTTCATTTACTTTATAGCTTTACCAGGGATTATCATAGAAACATATATGATGGCTTGTTGGAAAGGTGGGGTTGTACTGAATCCAACAATACTGTTGACAAGTTAGGGTGCTCTGTCACTCAATGTATGAGGTGTCCAAAATGAAACACTGGCAAAATACAGTCTCAAGTCCAAATCACATTATCAGTGGTGAGAAGAATGTTGACAAATTCATTGTTACTGCAAGGTAAGTGCTGCGCTATATTTACATTTAATAATGATACATTTCATATGAAACACAGATCCAATTGAATCAGGTTAAAATTGGAATGGAACACCTTTATTAAAATATTTACATTCACTTGAATTTTGTTTTGGTCAAGTCATTACTGAATAATGGAAAATAATATTGTTAGCTTTTGTCTATCCAGACCAGCAGTGGACATTAGAGCCTACACTGCTTACTTCACCCCTAAGTAGCTAAACAGTTAGTTGTAGAAACTACTTTCCCTAGCTAAGAAAGTACTTAGCCCTCTGACTAATGTTGCATGTGTAATTCAACTTGATTTGCATTTCAATGAAAATTCAGAAATTTTTCCTTTTCACTAGTCTCTTAAATTGTAGAGAATGTCTTACAGACATTGGATCCAAAGCTTGTGGGAAACATTTTGAAAAGGGCAAGAAAAAAGATCCCTATGTATGTCCAAAACCCCAAGGCCTCCAACGCATACTTACCCTTGCTCAGCAGAGAGAGAGATGGTGATGTCCATAAAACTCTGGCTCTATATACAGATGATATTTCCTCCAAAATCAAAGTTTCATATCATGTATCATGTATAGCGAACTACTGCAGTAAGACAAAAATCAGTGAGCAGCAGCAAGTTGCAAATGTTGAGAGTGAGAGCACATCTGCACCAAGAAGGCTGAGTAGGGCTGATACAACATACAGAGAGATTGTTTCATTTGTGGGAAGGCCAGCTCTAAACCAGAACCTCTGACAGCAATTTCAACTGGAACAGTCGCAAGTACCAGAGACAAGGTCCTTCGGGCAGCTTCTGAAAGGCTTGATGAAGATGTACATCTTCAAATTCTTTCATGCCCAGATCTCTTTGCATGATACCAAATACCATAAAATGCCTTGCACACTACATATCTAAATGAAATATAGCAGAAGCCATAGAAAAGAATAAAAAAGCAGACCAATGTCTATGACAAAGCCTTTATTAAGCTCACTGAAGACATTGATAAAACAGTATTGTCCAAAGATAGGAAAGTGAGGACTCACAACTCTCAATTCTTTGACTGATAGCTATGAGAACATACTAAAGACCATTGATGAGCATGAAGGTGTGTCAACACAAGAAATATAGATCAAGGACAGTGGTGTCTACATCCCAACTGTTCTCACTTGAGTTGCTGAACATGGAATTGTTGATGCAGCCATCGACAACTTTTACCAAAATGAAGACACCCTAGATGGGAAGTGTACAACTCATGCTATGACGTCTGTTGTGTTCCGAAGAGGCCAAGTCTCCACAGCAGATAAATGCCTAGCACAGGTTCCCTCAGGTTCAGAGGTCCCTCACCACCTTAAACACGATTGATATGAATGGATGGAGATAAACTTTACAGGTACATTTTGTCCATTCTTTTACACTTCACATCCAGGGTGTCTTCATTTTGGTCAAAGTTGCTGATGGCTGCATCACAAATTCCATGTTCAGCAACTACAGTGGGGCCAGTTGGGATGTAGACACCACTCTCTGTCCTTGATATCTGGTCTGCTGCAAAAGATGTGAGAAGTGCCTAACATCTGTATAGGAAACACAGTGTCCCATTGCACTGAGCTCATTGATGACTGTCTTACTACCAAACTTATGATGTATCAAAATGGGAAGTCCCAGTGTGATTGGCGTATGGATGTGACAGCTCTGTTCAATGAGATCATGACAAATTGCGATAACACACAGATTCTCCTTCATCATCACATGTTTCTGTGGGCATGTTAATCAACACAACAGTTCACAAAAGTCATACAGGATGTTGGGTACATACTTGCTGCATTGGAAACATAATAGACAGTCACTGCTGACATATTACTCACTGTCATGCTCTACCTGATCCATGCTTTTCCTCAATATGTCTGCAGCCCTGTGTAATATTTGGATTTCAGAAAGACTCTGACTTGTCTGTGGAAGTGTAGTCTCAGTCTACTGTTATTTCTGTGAGTTTAGCAGCTTCCCTCAGTGCACAATATGGTCATACTATCTGAGCAGATCAGATCTGGCTGTCTTGGACGTGGAACAAATGCAAGCCTGTCTTTGTAATGCTGTATCAGCTTTTCCTTTAGTTTCCAGGATCTATATTTCTTGTGTTGAACTATAGACACACCTTCTTGCTCAGCAATGGTCTTTAGTATGTTGTCATAGCTATCAGTCAAAGAATTGAGTCCTCACTTTTATATCTTTGGACAATACTGTTTTATCAATGTCTTCAGTGAGCTTAATAAAGGCTTTGTTATAGACATTGGTCTGCTTTTTTGATTCTTTTCTATGGCTGCTGATATATTTTGTTTAGAGATGTAGTGTGCAAGGCACATTTTATGGTATTTGCAAAGCAAAGAGATCTGGGCATGAAAGAATTTGAATGTACATTCAGAAGCTGCCCGAAGGACCTTGTCTCTGGTACTGGGGACAGCCGTGGCCTACTGGTTAGGGGTTCGGGCTTGTAACCGAAGAGTTACCGGTTCGATCCCCGACCCAGAAAGGAAAAAAGGTGGGGGAAGTGGTTGAGCACTGCTCTCCCATGCCCACATCCACGGTGCCCTTGAGCAAGGCACCTAACCCCTCACTGCTCCCCGAGCGCCGCTGTAATAAGGCAGCTCACTGCTCCAGGTTAGTGTGTGCTTTACCTCATTGTGTTCACTGTGTGCTCTGTGTGTTCACTAATTCACGGATGGGATAAATGCAGAGACCAAATTCCTTGTATACGCAAGTATACTTGGCCTATAATTTACATTGCCCCTGTACCAGTCGAATTGGCTGTCAGAGGTTCTGATCTAGAGCTGGCCTTCCCACAAATGAAACACAACCCTACTCAGCCTTCTTGGTGCAGATGTGCTCTCACTCTCAACATTTGCAACTTGCTGCTGCTCACTGATTTTTGTCTTACTGCAGTAGTTCACTCTACATGATATGAAACTTTGATTATGGAGGAAATATCATCTGTATATGGAGCCAGAGTTTTATGGACATCACCATCTCTCTCTCTGCTAAGCAAGGGTAAGTAGGCCTTCTACTGGACATAGGGATCTTTTTTCTTGCCCTTTTCAAAATGTTTCCCACAAATGATACAAAGCTTTGGATCCAATGCCTGTAAGACATTCTCCATAATTCAAAAGACTACTGAAAAGGAAAAATGATATACATTTCAGAATTTTCATTTAAATGTACATCAAGTTGAATTACACGTGCAACATTGGTCAGAGGGCTAAGTACTTTCTTAGCTAGGGAAAGTAGTTTCTACAACTAACTGTTTAGCTACTTAGGGGTAAAGTAAGCAGTGTAGGCTCTACTGTCCACTGCTGGTCTGGACAGACAAAAGCTAACAATATTATTTTCCATTATTCAGTAATGACTTGACCAAAACAAAATTCAAGTGAATATAAATATTTTAATAAAGGTGTTCCATTCCAATGTTAACCTGATTCAATTGGATCTGTGTTTCATATGAATTGTTTAATACTGGGACATATGAAATGTATCATTATTAAATGTAAATATAGAGCAGCACTTACCTTGCAGTAACAATGAGTGAATTCTTCTCACCACTGATAATGTGATTTGGACTTGAGACTGTATTTTGCCAGTGTTCCGTTTTCTTTCATTTTGGACACCTCATACATTGAGTGACAGAACACCCTGATTCGTCATACTATATTTACATATTTGGTATTGTTGGATTCAGAACAACCCCACCTTTCCAACAAGCCATCATATGTGTTTCTATGATAATCCCTGGTAAAGCAGCTACAAAGTAAATGAAAACATTCTGCATAGATATTCATTTTTTGCATGTCCGCTTATTTTAGGTGTATGTTTACATGTCTCTATTCATTCCATACATCAAGATATTCACATCCAGGCTTTTCTAGTAGGTAAAGCAACTTCCTGACTATAAACATGCCAAGTTTCAAAGCTCTCAGAGCTTGTGTGATTGATCTGCACTAATTTATATGCCTTAACTCCAATACGGACAGGCTATATTTTAGTCCTTTTTGGTTTTGGGGTATATAACAATATCTGTTAATTTAACAATCTTAGCAGTAAAATATTTTTAGCCAAGAATCCATTTCATATATGGGAGACCTTAGAGATGAGGAAAAACATTGTTGGGTTTAGTTCTACCTCCGGTAGGGGTATCTCAAAAAACTAAAGCCCTTTCTGACCATTTGTCACTAGCCTACAAGTGTTCTAACACCTTCATAGCCGCTGAAGTGAGGATAACTCTCCTAACTCTCAAAGACAACATACATAACCTTTTGAGACAGCCATCAGCCCTTCACATCCAATCCATCAATCCACGACAATCCACCCTTCAGGGCACAGATCCGAATGCTACTGTAACCCAAAGACTGATACACTGCACCTGAGAAAAGGGAACCAAGTCAAAAAAGGAGGATGAAGAGAGTCAATCTGAAAGAGAAGAAAGAAAATAGAGATGTTGCTTAGAGAACAGCCATATATGGCAGCAATGCAGAGGCCTGACAGGCGATCGGGTGTACAGTTGGAGAGAGCAGTAAGCGCTAATAGCCTCCCAGGCCCTGCACATCCAGCTGAAATCAATGCCTGAGCAAGGCGCTTAAACTTCCATCCTCAGCCGCATCCCATAATAGGCTCCATTTACTTTTATACAGTATCTAACTAGAAAAGCAGTCGTACTGTCGGGGTGGAAAGATTGAGAAAGAGAGAGAGAGGAAGAGAGAGAGAATGGGAGAGAGAATAAGAGAGAGAGAGAGAGATAATGAGTGAGAGCATGAGAATAAGAGAGATAGATAGATAGATAGATAGATACTTTATTGATCCCACAGGGGAATCAGAGAAAGAGAGAGAGCGAGAGAATGAGAGTGCTTGCTTGGTGTAGGCTAATGATTTTCATTCCTGAGTGCTAGTCGTCTTCTGAAATGTATCACCTCCGTCTCTTGCATCAGTGACACATGCACAGGGAGGAGTGCAATTGCACAGAGACATTCGGCTAATTAAGCCATAAACTGCACGGATGGACTTGGGAAGTTAATAACGGTATGGGAGATATTAGCAGGAATGGCCCTGCGTGCGTTTCACATCTTGTTGCTGTGGGGTGGAGAGAGAGAGAGAGAGAGAGAGAGAGAGAGAGAGAGAGAGAGAGAGAGAGAGAGAGAGAGAGAGGCATAGTGGCCATTTACAGTGTTGCTAATTGGTGTATGTGTACCTGTGCTCAGCACCTGGTGTGACCCCCCCACCCCGGGAGGTACAGTATATCGTGTGAGAGGTATGAGACGACCATTAGATGCAATTGATTGTGTGGATGTGTGGAACTGAATGAGTGAATATCTCAGTGAGGGACTGAGAAATGAGTATGGTAGAGAAACAGACACATACACACACAGGAGACAGAGAGAGAGACAGGTGGGTGACAGCTTGATCAGAGCTGGATGAAGTGTGTATACAGTATATTTGTGTTTGTGTGTGTGTGTGTGTGTGTGTGTGTGTGTGTGTGTGTGTGTGTGTGTGTTTATGTATATGCATACATTTCATGCATATGGATGAATGCATATGAAATAAAAACAAAGAGCCCACACACTGTCTATATGTATCCATGTGATTGTTTGTATGCATCTCTGTTCAGACCCCACACAGACAGCTCCAGTCTCCACTGGGATTTGCTTACGTGTGTGTGTGGATGTATGTATTCATGTATAGATGTATACAGCATCCTGTATGGTGCATGCCTGGTTTGTTTGTCTTGTAGAGGGCTTGGAGAAACAACATAGGCCCCTGGCCGTGTCTGGGCAACACCACAACATGTACCTGGCAACACCACAACATGTACCTGGCAACACCACAACATGTACCTGGCTGTTTGGCCAAAACTATCTGAGGTGTAAAGAGTGGGTGGGAGGACATGGCAGAAGGGGAGATAGAGAGAGAGAGAGAGAGAGAGAGAGTGAGAGAGAGAGAGGGTGAGAGTGAGTGAGAGAAGAAATTTTGTGGTTCATTTTCTATCTTTGCCTTTATGTAAGTCACGTGACGGGCATGTTGCCTTTAGTCTGTGGTTCTTAAACTTTTTGTCTGGCGATCCCCCAAAAAAGCAGAGGCAGAAGATGTCTTTTCTCATAAGTAGGCTATGTCAACATCAAAGGCATTATGTCAATGGCAGCCTTTGACTAAAAACCTTTACAAAAATGTCTTTAATCCGGACTGCAAATCATTTCGCGACCCCTCCAACATTTTTGGCGACCCCCAGGTTGAGAACCGCTGCCTTTAATGAAGCACACACATACTGTATAAAGCACTTGATCAGACTCTTAAAATGAATGTGTTGGAAACAACACAAACTGTGTTGTCCCTATCTGGACACAGAGATGTGTTAAAAACAACACAAGTTGTGTTGTTTTCAACACATCCGTTTTAAAAGTGCAGGAAAAAAAACTGTTTTCTTTTCCCTCCCTTCTCTCTCGCCCGGCTGGCTGTTCTTCAGTGGAACTGAGCCATTCTTCTGTACACCACTTAGTTTCTCAGCCATTTCCCCTTAATCAGCCATTTGTGTACAAGTGGAAGTCGCCACGGATAGAGGGGTACACCAACCAAACAACCTGAGATGAAGAGAAATGAAGTGACCAAAATGGAAGTGAATGGTGTAGCTGATGGGGGGGGGGGGGCACACTTACAAGAGAGAAGTCAGTAGGACTCAGGAGTGGTCAGTCAGGTGATAGATAGATAGATAGATAGAAGGATAGATAGATAGATAGATAGATAGATAGATAAATAGATAGATAGATTACTTTATTAATCCCCAAAGGTAAGTTATGGTGTTACATCAGCAATGTTAATATAAACCTATAGATACTTTATTCATCCCGAGGGAAATTGTAGGCATCCAGTAGCTTATACAACCATAACACAACAAACACACATACACACATTATATTTCCCATGCATAAAAATCACTCGCAGAAATGTAAAAATTAAAGAGCATGTGAACTGATTACCAAGGTCTGGTATGGACTGACCATGTGATGCATTGACCATGATAAGGTGCTATGGCAGAGTGTGTGCAATGGTGGTAGTGCAAAGTGAACAGTGCAGGGATTGAACAATGCAGTAACTTTGCTTGTTATTAAATTATATATCACCTCTATGATAATGGCAGCTGTAGGAAATAGTCATGATTGAGGTACTCTGGAGAGTCATTGTGCTAAGAATCCTGTGTGTGTGTGTGTGTGTGAAAACGAGGGGGGCAGGCAGCTCTTCACAACTATTCTCAGCAGTCATATCCTGGTTGACGTCATACATTTTCAAGCACATATTGTCTCTCCTTTCTCTCTCTCTCTCTCTCTCTCTCTCTCTTCCTCTCTCTCTCTCTCTCTCTCTCTCACACACACACACACTTTCTCTTAACACACACACACACACAGGGGATATACTATACAGCACACACAATATATCAGTATAAGTGATCAAATTATGATACATGATAATTCTAGCATAATTGCATCTTCATTCAATCTTGAAAGGCGCTATATAAAACCAATTATTATTATTATTATTATTATTATAATCCCTACCTTATGTTTTGGAGCACACCCTCAGCTCTGACACATAACTGTTTACATGCAGCTATCTACAGTATGCACAGCAGAACAAGAGTAAGGGTAAAGAGCTGCATGGAGAACGAATGCTACATCAAGG